>NC_142354.1:35618423-35776186 GCF_059441175.1 Urocampus carinirostris
TCTGAACATCTCAATCACACAAACTCATTTTTAGACTCGGATTTTCTGTCTCCTGCATGAAGTTTTCATGACATGCACACTGGCAATATTCCCTTTCAATGTTCTTATTTTTTTCCCATATCCTTCACCATTCCCACTTTTTGTTACTCTTCTTCTGTTATTGTCATTAATGTGTCCCGGACAATTCCGGCTTTGTTCCAGCCGGTCACGCGTGAGTAACGAGGCTGCCAAATGTGCCATGTCTGTGTTTTAGGGCTCCTACTACCTCCAGGCCCCCAAATCTGGAGGGAGAACCAATCGAGCAGCAGAGCAGAGTGACACGTCAGATCTTTTGGAGGCCAAGGTGGGCTTTGAGAGGCTCTGTTAAGAATTGAATAAGAAGTCTGGTGCCCACCTGGAAAGATCACTTTCGGGATAGCCATGACATGGCTTCAAGTTAAATAAACATCCATCTCCGTGACGTCAGATGAGAATATCAAATAACAGAAGTTGTCTTGAATTCCAAGCAGACCACAAAAGAAACTGCCCTTTCTCAATCTGAGAATAGGAAAATGTCTATATAGAAAACCTAACTTCCTCATAAATAATTGTCTGGTTTAATTCCTAGTAAAGACATTTAAATATCTAACTAAAAATAAAGATACAAACTAATAGTGATAAATAATAATGCTCTAACCAAAGTTAAGTCAAGTCATGTTTATTTGTACAGCCCTTAATCACAAGGAGTCTCGAAAGGCTGCACAGACCACAGATTATTGCAAACTACAGACAATTATTATAAAAACCCCTGATCTAAAACCTACATGAGAGCAAGGAAAAACTCAAAATCTCAACATGATGTATGAAGAAACCTTAAGAAGGGACCGCACATGAGGTAATCCCCTTTCCATGATGACCAGGGAGCAATAGATCTAGCATTAGGTACAGGACACAAAACATAGTAAACATCAATAAAAGAAAACATAGGTAGTAATATGTCGAAATTTGTCCAGAAAGATCATGATAGCAACAACTCTGTTTTCAAAATTATATAATACACGGATATTGTCTACGTGAAATATAGGTCATTCAAAAGCTATTGAATAGAAGTGTATTTTAAACCTTGATTTAAACAGTTCCACTGAGGTTGCAGATCGAATCTCAGTGGTCAGAGCATTCCACAGCATCGGGGCCTGCCGATCACTTCTAGGATCTTTGGATTAATCTTATATTAATGAATTTAAAGCACTATTTTTCAGTGTGACTACCGTCCATACATTTTTTGTACAGTGCTATATTTTTAAAATGCTTGACCTGTATTCAACACTTAAATTGTTAAAAGTACAAACCACACAACTAGTACTTAAGACACAAATTTCCTCCCAGATAAAGTCAAAGACATACAGTAAATATTGTATTATATAATTGAATATGAATACTTTTCTGTTCTTCTGTTCATCTTTCTACTTTCCAGTTTCTGATTATAAAGCGACAACAAGAGGGAAATCAAAAGAGGTATCGGTTAATGCCGCAAGTACTGATTCCACAAAAAAATAAGACTTACATTGAGTAATTTGTCGTAGTATTCTCCCATTCATAGCATTAATAGCAAACTGCTTGCTATTAGTTGACTTTTTTTCACAAGAGCATAATTTGAACTTGCCCACTTTAACATGGGCACAATGGTGCAAAATGCCTGCCTGATGATGAGGTAATACAGTCATCCCTCGGTTTTCGCGGTTAATGGGGACCAAGACCACCCGCGAAAAGTGAAAATCCGTGAAGTAGCGGCGCCCCTTCAAAAATGCTTAAAAAAACGTATACAGTATACCCCCCTGTATTCAGTACACCATATAGAATACGGGTAGAGAGAGAGTGAAATTCATGTTATAACAAAACAAAACAAAAAATGTAAAATATGTTGTATGTACACGGAATAGGACTGCGGCGAAACCACTACGAACCATTGAGTATGATTGTATTAACCGCTCTCAACCACATGCAGCGACCGCACTTTATTTCGCTTGTTATCACTTCCGGTTACATGTTGAAAATAAAAACTGTGAAAATGTGATATTTGATGAGTGTTCGTGAAGCGTTTTGGGCAACAACAGTTAAAAAAATGGTCTGTGTTCATTTTAATGAAAGTGAAAGAGCTACCTTCTGACAATAACAACATACCCTAGCTAGCGGCATCGAACGGCTTTTACAACAAATACACAAAACCACGCACAATTAGCCGTGTTTAGGTAGTACAAACAACCGCTCGCTTTTGGTATAATAAAGTCAAACCTGAGATGAAATGTGACAGAAGAGAATATACTTACGTCGCGTCGACGAGTTCCCTCCTTGATAAACTGAGCGCCACATAAGAAGGGGGTGAGGTGGGAGGAGTTGAAGGAGGGGGGGTGAGCGAAGCGGCAATGACTAAGCATTGTGTCAGGGCCTCCCCCTCCCCTTCACAATAAGAGTGTCCACACCGTGTCCCCAGTTGACATAAGCTCGCGCTCAATGGCATCAAGTCAATAAATGCTTTTATTGAGAAGGTAAGGTATATTTTTTAGACCCGCGAAGCTCTGAACCTGCAAAAGTGGAACCACGAACTAGCACTGTATACCGAAATTCAAGTTCTAATCTTCGTCCCAAGATCCCCTTCATGAACAGAGAGGCCGTCACTTCAGATGTAGCCCAGGGAATGTTTTTAGCCCTGGCAACATTTCCTTCGTCGGGTCACAAACGTGAATTTTCAGTCCTCGCGTTGCCCAGTTTCCCAGCCGTCGAGTCAGCTTTGAAGATCTCGACGGAGATGCCGGTGCACGCGGATCCAGTGTTGACACAGATGTTAAAGATGTCCTCTTTTCACAGTGGGGATAATGAATTCTTTTTTGAGCCTCTAACATCACAGGAGCGGCGGCGGGCGTTTTTGGGGGGAAAGGCTCCCAGCGTTTTTTTCTCCTCCGCTGCCTTCATCTTGCCGATAAAACCGCCTTTGTGTGCTTTTGGTTGCCCTCAGCAGATCCAGTCCGGACTGCAAAGTGTTCTTAACTCCACATTGTTTCGTTAGATACTGGAGTTGTTTTCAAAACACGCCACCTTTAGCAGCTACTTCAAGGAGGAAGCCTTTTGGCCCTGTCAAAAATGTATTCTCCAAACACAATAAATCTATTAGCAAGTCACGGCAAAAGTGAGAAAATAATGAACAACCTTTCTTATTCCCCTGACAGGAATATATTTTCCGCCTCGAGCCAGGCAAAGTGGATTCTGGGAAGGGAAAATGTCCTTTTGACCCCAAATTGAACAGCGTCTCCGCTTTGATCAGTGAGTAAATGTTGATTTTTGCTTCACTGAAGCTTGGTACATTAATTTTTCACACCTTCAAACATTTTTAGAATGTGTGAGACCCCACACTTTAGAAGGAAAGAAGAAAAAAAAATCAGCACTTATGTGTTAGTGTTTTTACCCAGCCGGGTGAAACACAGCAAATCGGATCTAATATCGCTGACACCTCCTAATATTAACGCTGTTTGACCAGTGAGAGGCAGAAATCAATCAAAGCCTGCACAATCCAGCAAGTTACATATTGAAATCTCATCAAAACAATCAGCTTTTAAAAAGTAAATTAAATCTTTAGCATAGCACTGAGGGTGGAATTTCCAACTTAAATATGAATAAGCTACAAAGGTGTTCTTTTGTCTGTTAGTTGTGTGCGCTTCCCCGTATTCTGGTCATCAGCCGATAGGTGACACACAAAAACTTGCCTTCTGTGTGCAATATTTGGTTGCAGCTGACAATAAACACTTGGAATTGAGTTTAATTTAAAAATAGATATCACAGAAACATCGAGATCAGTCTGAAACAAGATACTGGGAAAATATATAGCCGGAGTAGCTCACTGAAGTCGTTGTGTTCAATAATAATGTGCAACCATGGTCCTCTTATATCCTTGAGTGTAGTAAATCCCAGAGAGTAAAAAATTTACAAATACAGTACAGAATAGTAAAATACTGTTTCCTCTATGCCGTAGTTCAACCTAACATGCTATTCACAATCATCTTTTTCGGCCAATTGCAGGCTTTGTTTTGCCCCTTTAGCCTATGCAAGCCTGTAAATGATCAAAAGGAACCGCCCCCTTTACCTCCGAATAACTTTAGCCAATAGTGATCGATTTAACTGATGATTGACACATCTTTTTCGGCCAATTGCAGGCTTTGTTTTGCCCCTTTAGCCTATGCGAGCCTGTAAATGATAAAATGGATCCGCTCCCTCCGAATAACTTTAGCCAATAGTGATCGATTCAAATGATGATTGACACATTGGTTAGCCAATGAAACGCCGGTATATAAATCCCAGCATACACCACGGACTACTTCGCTTTCGGGGGAAAATCTAGTCGGCGGCTGCTTGCATTAGTTGCAAGACTTTGCGACTTAATATTGATCCATATATAAGGCGCACTGTATTATAAGGAGCATGGTCAGCTTTTGAAAAAAATAAAGGCTTTTAGGTGCGCCTTATAGTGCGGAAAATACGGTAATTGAAAGTAATCCAGTTAAAGTAACCCCACCCAACCCTGCCATTTTATAGCGCATTATAGTACATGTTTTTGTATTTACAGTAAAACAACCACCTTAGCCTTTAGCTGCTAGTTTAGGGTTCAAGCTAAGTGAGGTAACGATGGTGGACACATGGAAAAATGAAATTTGTTTCATTTTAAAACGTACATTGAACCACGCTATAAAAGCTGTGGTAGATTAAGCCACCAATCAAGTTTTCACATCTTAAATCCATCCGATTGCAAAATGATTGCGCATATATCCTGCTAACTATCCAAATTCCACTGATTACTCTCACGGGGGTGATAAGTGGGCTTTTGGCGGAAGTGAGGCCAGGTCAACAGGTTTTCCCCAAACGCTTTTTAGAGGCAGATCATAACATAATTTGGCTAAGCGTTGAGATTTTTTTGTGGGGAAATCACCACCATCACACACCTGGGACATTTTGAACGCATCGGTCGGATGATTTTGATGAAATATGGAGGGTGTGACGCCATTTTGGAGTGATTAGCTTTTTCGTGTCACAGGGATCTCTCGATGACTTATCGTGCCTTTTAGTGTCCGTTATGACTTCACCTTGGGAACGTAACATGATCAGTTCTACATTGTGCGTGTACGTCTGGACAGATGGAGAACTGTACGCCGGCGTTTACATCGACTTCATGGGAACGGACTCAGCTATCTACCGTACGTTGGGAAAGCAGACAGCCATGAGGACTGATCAGTACAACTCCAGATGGTTGAACGGTAATGTACCGGCGACAAATTCGACAGATTGTTTCCCGACAAACGCCATGTTGGACCTCTGAGTTTAGGCATAAATAGACAACGAAGATACCTGTGGACAATTTTTTACCATATAATTCATAATAGGCAACAGTTTTCGTCAAAGTAAACAAAAGAGAGTTCAGGTTCTACTCACTGTAAAATGGGTGATGTCATTGGCACACAAGCGAACAATTTGTAGCCTTGTTGCGCGAGCGTTACCAGCAATGTTCCCTCTAAGCAATCGCGCACTGCCCGCACATTTTCAGCGCACAAGAAAATCTATCCAGCGCAATGTTCCCTCTAAGCTGCGTGTGTGTGCAATTGCGCACTGCCCAGAGCTTTTCAGCGCACAAGAAAATCTAGCCAGCGCACAAAAATCAGGGCTCGAAATTGCTAATTAAGAAGCGAATTAAGTCAAAGTTACAGTGCATGAAGGTAAAAATACAAGGGTTCCCCTGACGTTGTGTTCTAAATGCGGTATTTTGAAGTCAAGGTCGAAGTAGAACGAAGTTGAGTAAAGTCAGTAGAGTTTTTCGAGAACCGGCTTCTTCGGCTTGGCTCACTAAAAGGAACCGGCTCTTTCGGGTCCTAAACGGCTCTTCAGGTTGTTTTTGCTTCTTTCATCCCTATATGACCAAATATTATTTAAATGTATGCACAAAATGACTTAAAGAAAGGGGGAATAGAACAAAAAATAAAAAAATACCAAAATGAAAAAGTAGTGAAAAGCTGAGGAAAAAAGAGACAAAAGAGAAGAAAAAAGGAAACATTCAGAAAAAATCCAGAAAAAAAAGTAAAGAAATAAACAAAGGGAAAAAAGTAAATAGAGAACAAAAAGAAAAAAGTAACAGCTAGGAAAAAATAAACACAATGAGATTTTTTTAAAGGAATGAAAGAAAATAGAGAAAAAACAGGGAAAAAGAAGAAAAACTTTGTGTTACATTCAAATAATTTTCAATTATACCAATTCAATATTGTTGCCAAAATTGTTCTTCCACTAAAAATGTGATTAAATACAGTTGTGTATCGTGCAACGGACTAAATAAGCCACCCAAAAATGCTAGTATTATGCGACAAAAGATACCAGGAAAAAAAAGAAATGGAAATCTTGTGAAAGAATTGGTGTAAAAACAAATGACGTTTGTAGGCCGTACAATCTTTGCAATAATACATGAGTTATTATACTCATTACTTTAACTTGATTACTTTCAATTACTTTTGGATTACTCTATTACCAAATATGCTAATAAAAGATAAAAGAAACTAAATATGAATAAAATGATGACTCACAACACGTGGTAAGCTTTCTCTCCTGGCTTTGATCTCTTTGATCTCCGGCAAAACTAACATGAAATGCGACAGAAACAAAATGAAAATAAATCCAAACAGCTTGCCAACCTCATTTTTGCCATTCCATGTATTCCGTTACTCCCCAAACCTGCACAAAACTATTCATATTTAGTTTATTTTGTCTTTTATTAGCATATTTGGTATTGGAGTAATCCAAAAGTAATTGGAAGTAATCAAGTTAAAGGAACCCTACCCAACCCTGTTAAGTATCAGCAAAATACATGATACGCACTGGATTTTGAGAAAAAATTAAATTTAGTGGTTATTGTTAAATACTAAATACACGTTTACAGTAATCAAGTTAAAGTAACCCTACCCAACCCTGAGTATTAAGTAGTGATATGGCTAAAACGAGACTGTGCATTGTCTTTTGAAGACATGTAATTTGAAAAAAGTAAGGTTTCACAACCTTTACCGGAATATTTTGGGAGGGTTTCCTGATCTAATTGGTTGATGGTCTATTGTAAAATGTAGATATTTGCACATTGATCTATTCAGTGGCTTTTTTTATTTGATAAGTTGCGCTATGAAAGTGCTCTTTTCTAATTATTGAGTTTACGTCTGTAAATGGTAATAACAAGGATGACTCCAGCTTGAACTTGACAGCGCTTCGATTGTGACTCGTAGAGCAGAAGACTCGGAATCGATAAAGCGTCATCAGCCGATGTTGCCAAATCGTTCGCAGCCTCGGTTTTAAACATCGCACATCTCCAATCTTATCCTGGCAAATTTTTGCACTCATTTACACTCAGGGTTGGGTAGGGTTACTTTAACTGGATTACTTTCAATTACTTTTGGATTACTCCAATACCAAATATGCTAATAAAAGACAAAAGAAACTCAATATGAATAAAATGATGACTCACAACACGTGGTAAGCTTTCTCTCCTGGCTTTGATCTCTTTGATCTCCGGCAAAACTAACATAAAATAAATCCAAACAGCTTGCCAAAATCATTTTTGCCGTTCCGTGTGTTCCGTTACTCCCCAAGCCTGCACAAAATGTAGTAATTTTATTCATATTGAGTTTATTTTGTCTTTTATTAGCATATTTGGTATTGGAGTAATCCAAAAGTAATTGAAAGTAATCAAGTTAAAGTAACCCTACCCAACCCTGTTTACACTTACCTGAGACTTGTTTATAGGCTTAGTCCCACTTAGTCAGGCGATGCATTTCATACACCGATGGGAACACCTAAAAACCAGAGTAAAGTTGTATAACTAAAGGTATAATTTAGCATGTCAATGACAATGAAGTTCAATCTACTCAGTTTTTTCTACAACACTGCACTGACAAAGCAAAACAGGCATTTTTACCCCACTAGCAAAAATTGGGTAACCATCTTGCAAATCGTTTGCTGATGCTAATGGTTACTTTTACCTTAAAAATTTCTGGGTAAGAAAAATGTTAATTTGTGGATCAGTTAATCAGACTTAATTTGCAGTTTATGCTAGAAAACCCTCCAATATAACATATTTGAAAAAAATTCGCCAAGAAGAGTGGGACAAAATTCCTCCACAGCATTGAGAAAGACTCATTACCAATTATCATTAACGTTTGATATCTGTCATCATTGCCTATGTTGGCTCAACTCGTTATTAGATTAAGGGGGAATTATCTTCTCACATAGGGCCAGATAACTTTTGAATGAGGTACAGGATTATTTTTTCCTACTCTGTAGTGCAGTTCAAAACACGACTGCTCAGCTAGCTTTACCAAACTGTGGGTAGCAGTTCGTACTATTTGGTTCTGTTTTGTGTTTTGTTTGCTTTTGTTCATTCCTTATAGTACATGTGCAAGGTTTCAGACTTTCAAGCAGAGCAAAGCAATCTCAATAGGATGATGAATTAGTTTTATTTCCCAGTGAGCTGATGTCATATTTCTCTCTAGTAATTGAGGGAAGTAAAACCGCAAAGAAAACCAATTAAATTAAAAAAACAGACACGCTGACCACAAGAGCAACGTATTGCGTAAAACTACAGGGAGTGCAGAATTATTAGGCAAGTTGTATTTTTGAGGATTAATTTTATTATTGAACAACAACCATGTTCTTAATGAACCCAAAAGTCTCATTAATATCAAAGCTGAATATTTTGGAAGTTGGAGTGGGGCTTTTTTAGTTTTAGCTATTTTAGGAGGATATCTGTGTGTGCAGGTGACTATTACTGTGCATAATTATTAGGCAACTTAACAAAAAACAAATGTATACCCATTTCAATTATTTAGGGAAACCAATATAACAGCTCAACATTCACAAATATACATTTTCTGACATTCAAAAACAAAACAAAAACAAATCAGTGACCAATATAGCCACCTTTCTTTGCAAGGACACTCAAAAGCCTGCCATCCATGGATTCTGTCAGTGCTTTGATCTGTTCACGATCAACATTGCGTGCAGCAGCAACCACAGCCTCCCAGACACTGTTCAGAGAGGTGTACTGTTTTCCCTCCTTGTAAATCTCACATTTGATGAGGGACCACAGGTTCTCTATGGGGTTCAGATCAGGTGAACAAGGAGGCCATGTCATTAGTTTTTCTTCTTTTAGACCCTTTCTTGCCAGCCACGCTGTGGAGTACTTGGATGCGTGTGATGGAGCGTTGTCCTGCATGAAAATCATGTTTTTCTTGAAGGATGCGGACTTCTTCCTGTACCACTGCTTGAAGAAGGTGTCTTCCAGAAACTGGCAGTAGGACTGGGAGTTGAGCTTGAGTCCATCCTCAACCCGAAAAGGCCCCACAAGCTCATCTTTGATGATACCAGCCCATACCAGTACCCCACCTCCACCTTGCTGGCGTCTGAGGCGGACTGGAGCTCTCTGCCCTTTACCGATCCAGCCACGGGCCCATCCATCTGGCCCATCAAGACTCACTCTCATTTCATCAGTCCATAAAACCTTAGAAAAATCCGTCTTGAGATTTTTCTTGGCCCAGTCTTGACGTTTCAGCTTGTGTGTCTTGTTCAGTGGTGGTCGTTTTTCAGCCTTTCTTACCTTGGACATGTCTCTGAGTATTGCACACCTTGTGCTTTTGGGCACTCCAGTGATGTTGCAGCTCTGAAATATGGCAAAACTGGTGGCAAGTGGCATCTTGGCAGCTGTACGCTTGACTTTTCTCAGTTCACGGGCAGTTATTTTGCGCCTTGGTTTTTCTACACGCTTCTTGCGACCCTGTTGACTATTTTGAATGTAATGCTTGATTGTTCGATGATCACGCTTCAGAAGCTTGGCAATTTTAAGAGTGCTGCATCCCTCTGCAAAATATCTCACTATTTTTGACTTTTCAGAGCCTGTCAAGTCCCTCTTATGACCCATTTTGCCAAAGGAAAGGAAGTTGCCTAATAATTATGCACACCTGATATAGGGTGTTGATGTCATTAGACCACACCCCTTCTCATTACAGAGATGCACATCACCTGATATGCTTAATTGGTAGTAGGCTTTCGAGCCTATACAGCTTGGAGTAAGACAACATGCATAAAGAGGATGATGTGGTCAAAATACTCATTTGCCTAATAATTCTGCACTCCCTGTATATTTGAATTTATAGACACATCCAGTTAAAACCACTGTGAAATGTGGTGTCCAGAAATAAGAAGCGATTGAGTAAAACAGTTTCACAGTGTTTACATTCAATTTACAGACAGAAAAGGTATGTCTTTTGCCAGAATAGGCGAGGTGTCAGTAAAAGCTTGGAAATAAATTCTTGAAAAGCGAATGTGGGATCATACGATTCTTGTTTCTTGTATTTGGGGTGGCTGCTAGGGCACCTTCTCCAGGGTCTTCCATTAAGTAGCGTAGTGCACAAGGACCTTATGAAATCATTACAACTGCTTAGCAGGACAGCATGAAGTGGGGTCTTAGGGTCCAGTAAAGGGGAGAAATAATCATACAACTGTTATTGGGGCCAAATCGCGTGTTAAACAGAAAACTTCCCTCTTTTGGACCATAAATTGTTTTCTGGGCTCAGTTATAGGATTTGCTCAGTTTCTTCTCACTGTCTCCTGGTTACAATCATATTATTATATTATTGAATGTGAAATCAAGCCTCCTGATTGTGTTTGGCCTTCAATCCAAGATGTTCATGGATAAGCGATTTCTCTAAACATGCTTATGTCAGAAACCTTCTTTTGCTAGTGTTATTGCCGGAGATTTTATCCTAGAGTGAGTAACTAACCCCTGTCAAATGTTTTGAGTTTTTTTTTTCTTTTTCATAGATCCCACATTCATCCACGCACACCTCATCCCTGACAGCGGTGAGAAGAATGACGACAAGCTTTACTTCTTTTTCCGAGAGAAGGCTACAGAGATGGGCCAGAGTCCCATGAGCCAGTCTAGAATCGGGCGAATCTGCTTGGTGAGTGTCTGTACTCAGCAGGGATTTAGTGTCACGGATCAGACGGACAAGGACCACAATTTCGACACGTTAAGAAGGTTATTTAGGGATAGGGAAAATGGGAGAGAGGGTTTTGGAGTGAAGCGAAATCTTAAAGTGGAGATTTGGGACTACCTTTAAGGAAGATGGCTTGAAAGATGGAAGAGGAAAACGAGCAACAAGGTTGGTGTGGTAGTTCTTGAAGTAGGTAAAACACGAGTCTGCAAGACCGGGGCAGAAGAGAAGGCAGAAGGGTCAAACAGATCCAGGTTTAGAGTCAGAAGCGCAGACAAACAGGTTCTGGGTGTAGGCTTTGCAGACGATCTGACAAAGGTAGGCTGTGAGGCAGGGCTTTAAATACAGAGCTTGATTGGCAGGGAATTCAGAACAGCTGGAGGTAAACGAGAACAGACAGGTGGAACGGATCAGAGTGCAGTGACAGAGCACTCAAAAGTGCATGTCACCAGTAATACATAGTTTTGGGGATGAAGCAGCTAAAGTGGCAATGCTTCATGCTGATATTATTAAAACAATTTGTTTCTTCTAATATGTCAAATGATGTGCTGGAAACAGTGATATTAAGTTATAGTTATCCCTAAGGATAACATCAATAGCCTGTTGTTTTGTAATAATTGAATATATGACTTACTGAGAATGAAAACAGAAGATACGGCTAACCATTATTTATTTTTCTCCTTTTATATCATTCTTTCTTTATTTTCCTTTTTTAGCTTCTCTTTTGTTTTTTGTTTTTTGCTTTCTTTCCCTGCTCTTTGTTTCTTTTATGGTTTAATTTCTAGTACACACTCAAAATGACAAATGTTTCAAATAAATGAGTTTTGAACTTGCAAAAAGGAAAGGGAGAGAAGTCTTCAGATAAGAAAGTCCAACCTCTTCTAAAGGCCTTCCCCTGAGCCCTCTCTTTTTTGAAAATCTCATAGTTAACAAAAGCAGATCTGCCCCAATCAGTGTGGGTACCAAAGAACAGCAACGTGATTGGCCAATAGTGACAATGATGTAATAGTCAAACCAACGAACAACAGTGTGCAATGATGATAAAAATATAAACATGGCATACTTTAAAAACTCATTTTGCAGGTGTCCAATATTAAAAACAGACAAAACGTATCACTTTGTTTTGTTTTTCTCGTTTCATTCTGTGGCTTTATTTTTCTAGAACCGTTTTAATTATTTTTTCCTTTGAATTTAACATGTTATTGTACATGTTATTACTGTACAAGTATTTATCAAAATTGATAATGAAAAAAGATATGAAGAATTATGTAGTGAATTGAGTTATTTTTGCTCAAGCTATCAAGTCAAGTCAAGTCAAGTCATTTTTATTTGTATAGCCCTAAATCACGAAGAGTCTCAAAGGGCTTCACAGATTGTTACACTATATTACACAAACTATTTTCAACCGACAAGAGGAGTAGGTTATTCGTATGCAATGGAGTAGAAGTGAGTTTTAAGTTTAGATTTAAACATTTCCACTGAGGTTGCAGATCGAATCTCAGGGGGAAGAGCATTCCACAGCACCGGTGCCCGGATGGAGAACGCTCTCGAACCAGCAGAAGACTTCTTTGCTCTCGGGATCATCAGAAGACCAGCACTCTCAGATCGTAGGCTTCGGACCGGGACATAGTGGCAGATCAGATCTGAAAGATAAGAGGGAGCAAGTCCATGTATGATTTTGTACAATACTAAGAGAACTTTGAAGTCACATCTTTGGCTAACTGGGAGCCAATGCAGGTTAGCCGAAATCGGTGTTATGTGATCGTACTTTTTTGTCCTGGTTAAAAGCCTCGCTGCGGCATTTTGTACTAGCTGAAGAGACTTGATTCTGGACTTCGGGAGACCGGAGAGTAGTGCATTGCAGTAATCGAGACGGGAGGTAACAAATGCATGAATTATTGTTTCCGCATCAGACTGAGACAGTATTGAACGGATTTTAGCAATGTTGCGAAGATGGAAGAAGGCAGTTCTAGTAATTTGCTTTACATGCATCTCAAAGGATAGATCAGGGTCAAATATGACACCTAAATTTTTAACTGAGTCACTCTGTGTGATGTGACATTTGTCAATGTTCACAGCAGTTTTTGAGAATAAGTCCCGGCATTTAGAAGGACCAATGACTAACATTTCGGTCTTTTCAGAGTTAAGACGCAAGAAATTGAGTGACATCCACTCTTTTATCTCAGTGAGACAGGCCTCCAAATTTCCACAGTTTAGTGTGGAAGATTCCTCCAACGGAAGATATAGTTGAGTGTCGTCTGCGTAGCAATGGAAGCTGATATTGTACTTGCGAATAATATCACCTAATGGAAGCATGTAAATGTTGAAAAGTAGGGGGCCGAGCACTGAACCCTGCGGAACACCGCAGGTAACATTAAAGGGCTCAGATGTCGTTTCACCATATTTAACACAGTGCGTCCTATCTGAGAGGTAGGATTTGAACCACGAGAGGACAGCTCCTGAGAGACCAATCCATTTTTCCAACCGTTCTAGTAGGATATTGTGGCGCACTGTGTCAAAAGCAGCACTAAGATCCAGCAGCAGCAAAAGTGATGAAGCGCCAGAATCCATTGACATTAGGAGATCATTTGTTACCTTGATCAGAGCTGTCTCAGTAGAGTGGTTAGCCCTGAATCCTGATTGCATGGATTCAAAAAGGTTATTCTCCGATATGAAAGCATTCAGCTGCTGTGCCACTACTCTTTCGAGTACTTTAGAGAGGAAAGGTAGGTTTGACACAGGTCTGTAATTACTTAATATTTCTGGATCAAGGTTGGGTCGTTTCAGTGTGGGTTTAATAACGGCGGACTTAAAAGCTGCTGGAACTACACCTGAGGAGAGTGATGTATTTATAATATTTAGAACTGAAGGCCCAAGGACGCTAAAAAGACTTTTAATAAGTGAACCTGGGAGCGGGTCGAACTGGCAAGTTGTCGGTTTGGCCGCATTCACCACTTGTTTGAGATCATCAAGTGACAGTTCACTAAAACCGGCCATTTTCCCAGGGCAGCCACCCTGTCGTGCATCTGTAAATTTCAGTCCTTTAATACGTGTGGTACTAACAATATCTTTTGCAATTTCTTCCTGTATGCATTGAATCTTCTTAGTGAAGAAGACCATTAACTCCTGAGCAGAGTGTGTCGAACTGTCTGCGATAGGCTGTTGCTTTGTAAGCGATGCTACAGTGTCAAAAAGGGCTTTGGGGTTGTTCTTTTGAGACGCAATCACCTTCGAAAGGTAGGCCGATTTTGCAGAGGCAAGGGCCGCTTTATACTTTAACAAGCTGTCACACCAGGTTTGATGGAAAACCTCAAGCTTGGTAGCGCGCCATTTTCTCTCCCATTTCCTGCATTCTTTTTTAAGGGTTCTAGTTTCTATCAAAATCTAACATCGTCACATGCTGAATTCGCATTCATATTGCCTTCATCGATAGGCTTATAGAAAAGGCAAATATTGCCTTTCACTGCCTGGTTGATTATCGTTTCCTATGCACAAACAAAAACTTCAATGCTCAGCAGAACATGCGTGTTGACAGCTCATAAAAGGATTTCCCATTGTAAATACTGAGCTGATTTATCATTTATGAGTGTTGACCCTAGGCAGCACGGCGGCGCAGTGGTTAGCGCTTGTGCGGCACAGTTCATGTCATGGGAACCTGTCATGGGTTCAAATCCAGCTCCAGACTTCCTGTGCGGAGTTTGTATGTTCTCCCCGTGCTTGCGTGGGTTTCCTCCGGGCAGTCCGGTTTCCTCCCACATTCCAAAAACATGCATTTCAGGTGAATTGGCCGGTCCAAATTGTCCCTAGGTGTGAATGAGCGAATGAGTTGTCTGTCCCCGTGTGCCCTGCGATTGGCTGGCAACCAGTTCAGGGTGTCCCCTGCCCACTGCCTGGAGATGGCTGGGATGGGCTCCAGCCCCCCCGCGACCCTAATGAGGATAAGCGGTACGGCTAATGAGAGAGATGAGAGAGAGAGTGTTGACCCCTAACGTTTTGAGTGTACATAGTCAAGGAGAAAGAACTCATAACCCCATCACAAGAGAATCTCTCGGGAAATTATTTTTGAGACATCCAATAATCATACTTCTGCTGACGTGCATCATAATATGGGGAAATGCTCAAATTTGGCTTTGTCATCAGTTTCTCTAAACAAAGATAACATTTTGCTGACTTTGCTTACTTTCTATCTGTTTTTGCTTGCACAGTTTCAATTTGTAGCTTCGGGTGTTTACAAGCTGACATTAAGGTTGTTTTTGCTCCAAAAATCTTGTTGGCTGTATGTTCAAAAGACTCTTCTTTGACACTTGCGTATACAATGCAATGGAATGCAGTTTTGATTTAACACTGGCCTCAGTGCAGGAAGCCTTTTCATTTCCCTTCTAAGGCAACGTTATGGTCAAACTGGAAGTCTTTATGTGTCACAGAGACTTAGCATGTATTTCAACTTTTACAAATCATTCGGACGGGCTGTAAGGCGTGAACAAAGTTCATAATTTCCAGCCCATGAATCATTTTGATTCCCTACCTCAGTAGTAAAAATTGGACGACCTCCCCCGCACACATGGCCTCAGTTGAAACCCGGAGCAGGTTTTTTGTTCCAACGGGCCAACAAAAACAGCGGAGCCATCGCAGTTAGCTTGAACTCGCACAGCTGCAAGTCAGCCACGAATATGTGAGAGATGCGTCACGATCAGATAGCACTGACGTCCTTGTTTCTCTGCAGAACGACGATGGCGGACACTGCTGTCTGGTGAACAAGTGGAGCACTTTTCTAAAGGCTCGTCTCATCTGTTCTGTGGCCGGAGGCGACGGCGTCGAAACGCACTTTGACGAGCTCAGTGAGTCCACACCAAAACTCTTCGCACACACTAAATTTAATGTGAGACATGAGACCTTTCTGTACAATTTAAATTCATCCTTGCCAAGCGTAATAAAGCTCCTCACGCCTCAAGGTCATGCCCGACTCACTTGAAAAACAATCAGCTGGATACGGTTACATTCCTGTTCTCTAGGTGGCAATACAGTCAATGCCTAAGTGCATTTAAAATACTAAAGAGTTATATGACTTACAAGTGGAGATACACAACCAATTTGATAAAAATCAAAGATTTGCATTTATATAGCGCTTTTCAAGTCACTGAATACCTCCCAAAGCGTTTTACCCATTCACACACACACTTACCTACCAGAGGCAGCCATGCAAGTCACTTACCAGCCCAAAAGGGGCATTAGGGATTAAGTTTCTTGCCGAAGAAAACTTTGACATTTAACTTGGAGGAGCAGGAAATCGAACCCCAAGACGAGCGCTCTACCTCCTGTTAAAGGATTTTTTTGTTTAGCTTTCAGTATTTTCACTTTATGAAATGAAATGAAATGATCTGCATTTATATAGCGCTTTTCAAGTCAAGACTTCCCAAAGCGCTTTACAGTGTGCTTCACATTTCCCAATAGCGGCCGTGCAGCCATGTAAGGCGCTAACCTGCTTATTGGGGGCATTAGGGGTTCAGTGTCTTACCCAAGGACACTTCGACAATTAACACGGAGGAGCTGGGATTCGAACTGCGATCTCTTGATACCAAGACGAGCGCTCTACCTCCTGAGCCACTGCCGCCCTATTTTTTATATGAAATCTTATAGCTGAGTACCAATATGAGGAATAGGTATCAGTTTCGAAATTAGCCTTTTTTCAAATGTTACTTGCAACATTGTACCTGTTTACTTCTACTGGCCTTTTACAATTGGGAATTCGAAATGAAAAGAGCAACAAATTCAGATTCAGAATATTTATAGTCATCAAAAAAGACTAACAAAACTATGTTTGGATCGTCCTTTTATCCAATGATTATAAGAAAATACAAAATATACAGTATTATATTTGGAAAAAATATCCATAAAAGCCAAGAGCCAAGAATAACCCTATGTAAATAATAAAAAGTAATGAACATATACTGTAACAATGTAACCAGTTCATTTATAGTTAGTGTGTGTCATTGTTGTCGATAATTAAAAGCAATTTAAGTGTTTTTTTCTTTTAATTTTTCTTTCTTGTTTTTAAGGTAAAACTTAAAATATAAAATCAGCACCTGGTATAGGTTTTAATGACTACTCAATAATTGACTATCAGGATTTGCTTGGAAAAAAATGGCGTTTTAAACTTCCCTATTCTTTTGACGTAATTCACGTAAACACATTGGAAATTGAAAAGACTGTTAATTTTACCAACAAACAGTTTATTTAAGTTTTAGATTTGATGTTGTTTGTATTTGGATAAAAGGTGTTGAAGTCAGAAACGTGACAATGCAAGTGGGACAATTTAGACACCCATCCTCCTTGAAAATAAGCCATTCTCAGGGTGTATCAAGCTACATTTCTATTAGACAGGTCTTTAGCGCCATTTTTTTGGATTTGCTTCATTCATTCATATGTAACGCGCACCTCTAATTATTGATGAAAAATCAGTATAAAATGTAGTTTTTGTTCAGATCAAACTAAGTATTATAAGCCATAAACCTGTTAAGAACTGTCACAAAGGGATTGAGCCCAAATTATAGCAATGACATCACCAATTCTTAACCACGACAGTAGACCAATAGGTGACACAGGGAAATATTTTACATTTGATCTTATTATCACATTATTTTTACTCACGGAACCACATTGCTGAATACTTGAGGCCATGGTTAAAAATATTTATTGACACTGAATCGGACTTTGAAAGGCATTAAAGAAATACATTGTAAGTTTTATTTTGGTATTGTGTTGATAGTTCATGTTGTCAATAAAATATTTCAATCACGTCCCCACGTATTGAACAACGTTGTACCGAGTGAAAACGGTGTGATGACTAATAATTATTATAAAAAACAAAAAGAAACCATACCTGTAGCTGCTGCTAGGACACGTTTATTTCCGGGTTGTTTAATTTTTGTACAGTTTTTTTTTTATTCCAAACAGTCAGGTTTATTTATTGTACTTATTTGTTTTTGGGTGTGAGTATTTTGGATATTGTACATTTTATGTTGATTTAATGAAGTGCTTTAATTTTATTTACTTGAGTTGAATTAAAGTATATAAAAAAACATCTACTTCCTGGTTGTGTTGCCTTCAGGATGAATCAAGTAGCATAGACAGTATGATGACATAAAAAATAAAGCCTTTTTCTGTGTCATCTAAAATCATATTGGTGTAGTATTTAAGGATCAGCCCTCTCATCTCTCCGATCTGAGTTCGAATCCTGTTTTCAAAAATATGGTCAGCCATATTTTTCGACTGATCAATCATTGCTTTAAATACGCTTATGTCCCACCGTAAAACCGCGTGTATAAAGCACACCCAAACTTTAAGTTTTTTTTGGGTTCAAGAAAGTGTTGTACACAAAGAAATACAGTAAGGATTTAAGAGAATCTTTTTCTGAAAATTGTTCGGATAGGTCACACAGAGGATTGTTGATAATAATCAGCCATAGCATGTATATTAGCTCTTACATAGAATCAGAACATTTATACTGGGATTGTAGGGAACTAAGTTTTAGATAAAATTAATGCTAATGTAGACTCGAACCCATTGACTTTGAATGACTGTGGGCTGGAATGAAACGATCAACCCTGGTGGTTGGTAAGCGCTGCTTGCCATAGAAAATTGAACACCCTTCCGCATCTGTTAATAGTTAAGCTTCTGGCTCTTATTGTACGTATCCATGCCCAAATAGGAAAACTGGCGGTCCAAAGTGAGAACTCTTGTACATGACTTTTTACCACAAGAGTCAGAAAACAAAGCCCTCAAGTCGGAACAGGTTTCGATTGATTCGCGATCTGCTGTAACCTTCCTCCTTTGATAGGGACGACGCCAAACCCGAAAGGGAAAATACACAAGGGAAATGGAATACTCTGACAGTAGGGAGTTGTCAGAAGAACAAGCAGATTGGATTTGACCAGCTTCCTGTGGCTCACCCTAGTCTTGTCTGCAGTTAGCATGACTGATGGGATTAGTTAAGGGTTGTAGTATCTTTGAAGTCGTCCCTGCTTTTGTTGTGAGGAAGGATTCCTACATGTGTGCTTTTAACACAAGTCTAAATTTGCTGTTTTCTAACAGCGTTATTTTTATCGAACTAATAACTATTTCCGCCGTTACAACGGCGTTATCGTTACTGACGGTCAAAAGCTGTGCTTTACTCTGGCTTCACAAGGGCAATGGCACACTTGACGCTGTTTTCAGCAGCACAGTTTTCCACTTTCCTCAGAGTTGTTGACGTCACGTGTATTTGGATCATACCACCATTCAAAATAGCGAATACCATATAGTTTGATAGCGATTCCCAATATAGTATTTTCCAAATCCGCGGAAAGAAAAGGCGAATGAGGGCTAGTTTTGACAGCATCTGACTTTTGTCATTTGCGAACAAAACGTAGTGAACGTACGGGGTCAACTTCCCACCAATCAACAGCCAGTTCCCTCGGAGATGTCTTTTTTTTCATTTGTGATTGGTCAATACACATTTTTAAGGGATTCTTTGTTGTTGACTTTGAATTAGTTGAACATAAAACATAAACAAAAAAGTTTAACTTGGAGGAGCAGGAAATCGAACCCCAAGACGAGCGCTCTACCTCCTGTTAATTTTTTTTTTTATTTAATCTATTTTGTAATTTTTTAAAATATTTTAACTATATTTCCTGTATTTTCCAGTGCTAATGTTCTTATATAAATTGTAAAGTATTACTTATTTTTCTTTTTTCACCTCCTTTTCTTTTTGTTATTGTATTTTTCTTTCTTTTTTCCATTGTTGTTATTTTTCTGTTCTTCCCCCATTTTTAAGTCATTCCATGTATAATGTTACATAATAATTGGTAATGTCGGGAATGAAGCAACAAAAACAACCTCAAGAGCTGTTGGGAACCCGAAAAAGCCAGCTCATTCAGTTCTCTAAAAATGTTCGTAAATCCCATCTCTTAAAGTAAACTCCGGTCATAGACGTCTCCGCGGTGGTTCTTTGACTTACGATTTATTTTTAAAGTAAAAGAAATAGTTCCTTTCCCTGGTAATTAGTTACCTTTACCATGGAGTAATACAGTTTCTAACTTTTTGGAAGAATTAGTGAATAATTTAAGGGTGAGGGTTAAGGGTGGGAAAAATAAATATCCACTATTGTCCGCTGCAACAACAAACAGATTTAACTCAGCTTCACCCCACTCCCCGTCAGCCCGCGTTTGCTCCGCCCCTTCTTTTTGATTCGACGGTAGAAAACATATCACAATAAGTCTCCAAAATAAATACATTACAAAAATATACAGTTGCAAATACATATTATACATGGTTACACATATTTACAAAGAAAGACGGTACACTGAGAGAGTTTTCAAAGTTTTAATAATAATAATATAACTTTCATCCCAAACCGTGCCTGTGAAAGGTACCACCCCACTACTCCTAACACGCTCGTTACGCACGAAGCGCAGCTGTTAAAAAAAGCCGTACCGCAATTGCAAAATTCACGGTAAACCGTCCTCATCTTTCTCCTTATAATTGTAGCTATCAAGGGCGTCTTCCTCATTATATGAATGAACCTTTGTCATACGTATAATTCGAACGTAAACTATGAGGATGCAGTCTACAATTCGAACGTAAACTATGAGGATACAGTCTACCTCGGCGCACTTATTCCACCGGTCCAAATCTTACCGTTAGAAAAATTTCATAAATTGGTCCCTTCACTGAATAAGCTGCAGGGCTGAACATTTGGGAAAAAAGTAGCGGCTTATAGTCCGGAATTTACAGTACGTTTTTTTCAAGTAACATGCCCAACACTAATCATGACGTGCCTACGACGTCAGGTGAAGGGTCATGCAGTGCGTTTGGAACATTTGAGGTGAACTCCAAGATGAAGTCTTTGCAAATTTTCCCTGCAATCACGGACCTTTTATTGAAGTAATTACGACGCTCGCGGGCAAACGCAGGAGATTCCGTCTGATCTTGCGCACTACACACAAAATGTTACACTGAAACAACTTGTTCCAGTTTCCCGAAGATTTATTCCTCTCGAGCTCTTCCTGCTCATCAACGAGCGTTTCTGTTGCTGCAAGGCGGCCATTACCTGTCATTTTCATACCTCAGCGCGTGTAGGGATTTGCCGTCCTAACCAAAAGCACCATGACAACCGAAAGCCTGGCAGATACATCTTCAATATTTACTCAAACAGAAAGACCATCTATGCTGATATGTATACATTCTTACATTATACACGATATGAAATAAAGTTAAGCGATAACAGCGGTATAGTATTACTTGTAGTAATATTTCACTTCCAGATGAAAACGGCTCGCACCCTTTTACTTCCTGTGTGCAATTGGTATCTTATAGGTCGCTTCGAGTTGAAAACGGGTCACCATTCAGTAAGTAAAGAAAAATTTAAAAATCCTTATTACTGGTGTTCGTTTAACTATTAATGTTGGATCATTCCCTGGTCACTTACCGTCTAAAACTGGTAACTTCTAGGTTACGTTGAGTTGTAAACCGGTCACTACCCATTAAGTAAATTTAAAAAAAAACATAATTACCGTAAATTCCGGACTATAAGCCGCTACTTTTTTCCCAAACCTTCAACCCTGCGGCTTATTCAGTGATGCGGCCAATTTATGTAATTTTTACTAACAGCCGCCAGCGGTGCTCGAGTACAAAAGGTAAGATTTAGACCGGTGGAATATATGCGCCGAGGAAGACTGCAACTAGCTTGTGCACAAATTAAATCAGCGTAGACGTATCCTCATCATGCAAATTGCAAAAAGAAAGGCACATGACGTGGCTTTCAAGCTAAAAGCAAACGAGCAGTCCGATAAAGAAGGAAACAGAGCTACTGCACGTAAACTTCACTTTGTGAGCGTGTTTTTTAATAAGGGAGCGTGGGACGACGTCTATATGACAAAGTATCTTTCCTATACTGGGGAAGACGACATTGATGACGTCAGTTATAAGGAGGAAGAAGAGGACGGGTCACCGTGCTTTCTACAAGCACTGTATGTTTTTTTTTTTAACAGACCCGTTTACTGTGTTGCGAGCGTGTTGCTAGTAGCGTTTTGCTACCCTTCACAGGCACGGTTTGGGATGAAAGTTACAACATTATAATTAAAGCTTTGAAAACTCTTTCGGTGTACCGTCTTTCTTTGTAAATAAGTGAAACCGATGTATAATATGTATTTGCACCTGTATATTTTTGTAATGTATTTATTTGAGATACTTATTCTGATATGTTTTGCGAATTAAAAAAGAGGGGCGGAGCAAACGCAGGCTGACGGGAAGTGGGGTAAAGGTGAGTGAGGCCTGTTGTCGCGGCGGACAATAGTGGATATATATTTTTCCCACCCTTACCTTTGGAAATATAGACTTTTTTTCCTTGGATTAGTTTCAACGGGTACCCGGACTCTGCAGGTCTGCATCAAACTTTAAGTACCGGTATCATTTTCTCTTCATTTTGCCGGCTGTGGTTTTTTGGACTGTGCACTTTATATTCAGTTACAATCGCAGGACTCAAAGCCGGGTTTGGGCTAATTTTGTGATTGTGTTACATGTTTTAATGTGGGCGCACGCGGCTTATATACAGGTGCGGCGTGTGTAAGTACAAAATCGGTTTGCCTCTCAAAATGTGGTGGGTGCGGCTTATAATCAGGTGCGCTCTATAGTCCGGAATTTACGGTACTTAATTTGTTAATTATGAATGTTGGGTCATTCCTGTCACTTCCCGTGTCAAACTAGAAACTTCTGGGTTACTTTGAGTTGTAAACCGGTTACTGCCCATGAAGTATAACGATAAATGTTGGGTCAATCCCTGATCACTTCCTGTTAAAAACATGTCACTTCCTGTCACTCTCTGTGTAAAACTGGTAACTTCCGGGTCACTTTAAGTTGTAAACTGGTTGCTGCCTATTAAGCAAAGAAAAAAAAAACATAATTACTTAAATATGTTTTCATCTGGAGGGATGAAAGCTTGACACACTTGGGTGCTGAGGTGCTTAACTTGTTTGGTTGTTTGGGCATTTGGGGTGGCTATGGTCAAATTTTTGTGTGTTTTTTTGCTACTTTTTCCCTTTTTTTATTTTCTTTTTTTTTTTTCTGTCTTGCTGTCGGTCACCCCTCTCGAGGGATATGACCAGGGTAGATAGATAGATAAATGTTTAACTATAAATATTGGGTCATTACCTGGTCACTTCCTGTTAAAAACCTGGCCCTTGTGTAAAACTGGTAACTTCTGGGTTACTTTGAGTTGTAAACCTGTCACTACCCATTAAGGAAATTTAAAAAAAACATAATTACTTAAGTTTGTTAATTATGAATGTTGGGTCATTCCTGTCACTCCCCGTGTCAAACTAGAAACTTCTGGGCAGACATGGGGACTTGAGACTTAGTGACTTGGACTCGAGTCGACTCGAGTCGCTGTTTTTATGACTTGTGACTTGACTTGGACTTGGCAATCTAAGACTCGGGACTTGACTTGTGACTTGACTTGCCCAAGAAAAAAATACTTGGGACTTACTTGGGACTTGAAGGTGAAGACTTGAGACTTACTTGAGACTTGCACATGTGTGACTTGGTCCCATGTCTGCTTCTGGGTTACTTTGAGTTGTAAACCGGTTACTGCCCATGAAGTATAACGATAAATGTTGGGTCAATCCCTGATCACTTCCTGTTAAAAACATGTCACTTCCTGTCACTCTCTGTGTAAAACTGGTAACTTCCGGGTCACTTTAAGTTGTAAACTGGTTGCTGCCTATTAAGCAAAGAAAAAAAAAACATAATTACTTAAATATGTTTTCATCTGGAGGGATGAAAGCTTGACACACTTGGGTGCTGAGGTGCTTAACTTGTTTGGTTGTTTGGGCATTTGGGGTGGCTATGGTCAAATTTTTGTGTGTTTTTTTGCTACTTTTTCCCTTTTTTTATTTTTTTTTTTTTTTTTTTCTGTCTTGCTGTCGGTCACCCCTCTCGAGGGATATGACCAGGGTAGATAGATAGATAAATGTTTAACTATAAATATTGGGTCATTACCTGGTCACTTCCTGTTAAAAACCTGGCCCTTGTGTAAAACTGGTAACTTCTGGGTTACTTTGAGTTCTAAACCAGTCACTGCCCATTAAGTAAATTTTAAAAAAAAACATATTCACGTATTTTTTTTTAAATATAAATGTTGGGTCATTACCTGGTCACTTCCTGTCACTTCCTGTTTAAAACTGGAAACATCTGGGTTACTTTGAGGTATAAATCGGTCACTGTCCATTAAGTAATACATTTTAAACAAATAGCCAAGTGTTTGCATTGTTTTGACCCATTTACAGTCCATGTGATCTTTTAACAATTAAAACTGAGTAACTCAAGTTTCTGAGTAAAATTACAATTAAGTTCGGGTTTCTCCTTTTTCAACTCAGACGTTAGGTCAAATATAACCAACTAATGGGTTGATTTTGATCTAACTGGTTTTAATCTGAACCCTATTGCCTGTAAAGAAAAATAAAAGAGCATAATTCTGTTTTTTATGTGTGCAGGAAGAAGTTAAACAACTTATCTAGACCCCTTTTTTGCATTATCTAAGTATATTTAATAAAATCACTTTGAATATGATAAAATAGCGTACTGAACAGCTTTAGTTATAGTAGAGTCAGACAAGTAACAAAAACAGGCAGAAATTTAAAGCAAACAAAGAAAGGGAAATTGAAACAAAAATGATAACTTTATTTTTTTCTATGTGATTTTTCATTCTGGTTATTTATTATATGCATTGTATAGATGTTTTTACTTTATTTTGGTTCACCAATTCTAAAGTGTAACTCATTTTATACAATCAGAGTGGAGTTTCACATTTGCTCTGTTTATTTTAACCATAAATGAAATGAAATGAAATGATCTGCATTTATATAGCGCTTTTCAAGTCAATGACTTCCCAAAGCGCTTTACAGTGTGCTTCACATTTCCCAATAGCGGCCTTGTATTGCAGCCATGTAAGACGCTAACCTGCATATTGGGGTATTAGGGGTTCAGTGTCTTACCCAAGGACACTTTGACATGTAACACGGACGAGCCGGGATTCAAACTGGGATCCCTTGATCCCAAGACAAGCGCTCTACCTCCTGACCTACTGCCGCCCCATACATTTTCCTACTAGATGTTTTTGGCCATGATAAAGTCTAAATCTAATAAATGACTTGGATTGTTTTGTTGTCAACCATATATTTAAATTTTAAAACATTTGTTGTTTGTCCTCAGTTAAATGAATATGATTCACCTCTTTTCTCCTACTCGCGTTATCGGACAAATAAATCAAAAAGTTCAAAAGACAATCGGTCTTGTCGCGAACATCAAAAGTTAAGAGAGGAGAGGAAAGGTTGTCATGTTTATTGTACTTCATGTGCCGCACCAAAGGCAATTACTGTCCTTCACTATTCAAGGCCAGTTAAAACAAGTGAAAAATCCTTCGCCTCCCTCCTCTTTCATTGCTGCAAAGCTGTAACTAGCCCTAGATGTTCAACTGTTATTCTACTCCACCTGTCAAACTTCATATATTAATTTTTTTCTCCTCCTTTTTTGTTTTGGCTTGCATTTTTCTCTCATTAAATCCAACAGAGTGGATGTGGGGTTCGCAAGTGCCTGCAGCCTTCAGTCATGTTGGATGCATATGGCTCCTATTAGAGGCGTGTTCCAGCAGACCATCTATGTTTTACTTTTATTCCCAGACGGCTCGCAGGAACTGTAGTTTTAGTGTCCGATGAGTTTGGATTCGGGATCCCCGTCGAGGTTCTGCTAACCTCTGATACTTGAATGACTGCGTTTGTCATACAATTGGATCTGGGAACCTCTAAAAGGCTGTACATCAAACAAAATATGAATATAAACTTTTTACTGTGTTTCCCCAACTGACTGTATATTATTTTATTGGTGGACACCCTTCAAAAAAATCCCCAACCCTCAGAAATTGGCTCCATACATATCCCTTGGAAGTTTAAAAATGTACCCACCCAACACTGGTTTAACTTAGATATGCCTGCAAAATGTTAACCGGCTATCATAAAAAAAAACTCGTAAAAAAAATGTTGAAAATGAGAAAACATTCAGGGAGTTTGCCGTTTTGTTTCCCATTTTAAGGTCAATTTACCCATTTCCCGGGATTCTTCGAACAAAAAATGATCCTGTAGATCCTTTTGAAAATGAACTCCATCGAAGTTGGTTGAAACGTTTTTTACATTCTGTCCCAAAGCCTGGAAGTATACGGAGGGTTCATACGGGTGCTTGAATTGCTTGAATTTTAATTTTGTGTTTTCAAGGATTGAAAAGTGCTTGAAATCCAGCTGAAGTGCTTGTAAATATTTAAAATGGTTGCAATGTTTTTCAACAAATACGCTTAAAAATTAGGCCAACACTGCTCTCTAGTGGTTTTGATTCTTCCTTTGTGATTAACTGCAGCTGGACTTAGTTTGTACGGCATTTTCCTATGAAGCGTCATCGCCCCATACCCCATACTAGTCGCGTCCGAGAGAATGCTACACCTAAACAGGCCACAATGAAATGTGCATTGTGCGAGGTTTACGTAACAATTCTGAACATTTATTAGGGGCTTTGCAAAAAATTAAGGTAGTGTTTCCCAGGGGTAAATTGTAACGGAAAAGTAGGCTACATATTACCGTCATTTTTACCCAGAGATCTGTCTCAAAAACAAACATAATTGAGATTTACTCAAAATCTAAAAATCATGTCTTGAATAATGCACACGCAAGATTAAAAATCTCATATGTAAATCACAGAGATAAATGTGGCTATGCAAAATACATGATTTATAGCAGATTTTTCCTTTTAAATATACCAAAGAAATTGGAAAAGTGACTGACATTGCAGGTCCGTAAAAAGTACTCGTCAAAAAGGTGTACAAACCCTGTATACCTCTGAAAAGTCTCGAGAAGCTATACCTGCAATCTACTAACAGGAAGTGAACCATCCGGGTTCGATTTTACCATTTGCAGGGGGGGGGGGGATTTTCTAAGGTTTATTGTTCTATATTCTTTATCAATTATCCATTATCCGTTATCGGTCAAATCATAATACGCTACAAAGCCAAGAGGCTGAGTCAAGGTCCTAGCCACAGAGCCAAGCAGCGATCAGTGCCAATGCACCGTTCCCGAAGGTACTGATATACCGGGCCGATGCGTGGAGTGGACAGAGCAAGCTCTTATTCCATCTCCCGATTGCAAAAATCGATTGGAACTAAATGTCCTTCATTGAAGCACACGGGGGTTTTGGGGTTTTTAAGGGTTATTGTTCTATCTTCGTTATTCATTATCCATTATCCGTTATCGGTCAGTTCATAAAACGCTACAAAGCCTAGGAGCCGGGACACTTACTCTCAGCCAAAAGGCTAAGCTAAGGTCCTAGCCCTAAAGCCTTGCTGCGATCATTGCGAATGCACCGTTCCCGAAGGTACTGCAATACCGGGCCGATGCGTGGAGTGGACAGAGCAAGCTCTTATTCCATCTGCGGATTGCAAAAATCAAAGATCAGTGCGAACTGAACATAAATTTCTGGCCGTGAAGCAGACGCTGTCGGGCACAGTCCAAAAATCCTTTAGCTTCCAATTCCAGTTCTTTGTGAATTCAGATTCAGATTCAGATTCAGATTCAGATTCAGATCTACTTTATTGTCATTCTAGTACACGTGTATACAGAACGAAATGTCAGAACGAATTCAGCTGCAAAGGCATGTTTTTTACAGCAGCATTAGTTTTTGGGGTTAGGGGTACCACATATTTCTCCAAAAGCCATTTATGGAAAAGGACAGGAAGTCTGTGATTTTGGTTAGAAGAGAAGATTTCAGGTTATTTTCAGGTATCCTTCTCGTCAGAGGGTTTAAAATCCAGAAACGATCAGGTTTTGCTTTGAAGTTGAGTCTTTGGCTATTTAGGGTATTTACAGAAGAAGAAAATTGCATTGTGGGAAAGCTAGTAGCTAATGAGCTGACTACCTAGGGTAGGCTAGAAATATTTCCCCATGAAATTCTTGAGTTTCAACAGTCTAAGCTTTACCAAAAGTCACTAAACCTATCATGGAATTTAACTGAATTAATTTACTTACTGCCTGTTATTGATTTAAGAGGCACTAAAACTATTTTACCAGGCTTTTTACGCTCCTTATTCAGGTTATCTAATATGTTTTTACTTTAAAGAACATTTTAAAATGAGTATATTTGCTGAAATGTACAGTGTGTACTATCTGACCTTTAGATGTCGCTGTATTTGATCCTACAACCAAAATTGAGGGCTAAATAGCACATGGAAGAATACATACAACAGAAACTCAAAGAGACGAAACCACACAATTTTTTTCCTTATTTTTTGGCAAGCCTTTCTCAAGCTTTTCGTTATTTTTGGGTACCCTTAGCAGCAAGTTGTCTGATAATTATGTCATCTCCCTCGAGGTGAGACTTTTTTTATGTAAAATAATTCCAAATTTCTCAACTAAAAATGTATGTTGATGGAATACTTTGTGTTTTTTGCCTATTATTAAAACATTTTTAATGAATGACAATTCGTTTTACCACAAGGAAGCACTAAATATTACACACTGACCTTTAGGTCATATTTTTACCTAAATAAAGTGAAGTGAGTACATCACCCACTACTATTATAGACAGGGGATGAGCTTGACCTCAAAGAGAGAACGTCTGCAAATAAGTTACTTAATTCCCTGTATTAATAAATCATTTCTGTGCTGTTAAGCACCACGGAGAGTGACGATATAGAACTACGCAATTATTAATGACTAGCCGACGTTTCACTATATGCCGAGGTAAAACCGCTGCATTTAAATGTGAGTCTTTCGCAACATTGGCCGTACAAAATAATAAGAGAAAAATTAAATACAATTAAAATGATTAATGAATACATTTTAATACATTTCAAAATATATCTTTAATAAATATTAATGTTTTAATAGTTTTTTTGTATTTAAATTGTCAAGACAGGCAATCTAACGATCGATTTGAAAATACAAAATAGATCAACTTGAGAAAATAATACTAATATGAGCTAAATTACTAATGCAGAACACTATCTACTTACCTCCCTACCATGCACAGTCTTTCTATCTAGCTACCTACTATCTGTCTGTCTCTGTCTCTCTGTCCCTCTGGCTGTCTCTTCTCTTTCTCTATTTATCTCTGTCTGTCTGTCTATCAATATATTGGCAGTATAAATTCAAATGCAATTTTTAAAATGATTTATTGTGGTACCCACTGAGCAGATAATTGATAGGGCAGATGATTTACAGTAGCTCAATTAGCTGTTTTTAAAGATTATTTTTCTTATTTCTGGACAATTACCTGAAGCACACTTAATGAGACTCACTGATCTACACAGTGTGATATTGAGGTATGTTTTACCTATTTTCTCTTCAGTCAGTTGCCAATTCGGCCATCTTGTCTATCTTGTCTCGCTTGTTGTCAATCATAAAACAAATTTGGCTTTGGTTAGAGTTTTTTCTTGACTCTGCCACAACTTCAGATTGGAGTCTGTTTATTTCTAACAATAAAAATGTTTTTCCTAATTTAACTACTGAGCAATCTATGGTCTAGCTCTTTAATTTGAAGCATTCTTCATTTCATCTTGCTTTCCTCCATTTGAAATTTGTTTTTTTTTTTTATTTCCAGGGGATGTTTACATCCAGCCGACCCAAGACACCAGGAATCCTGTGATCTACGGAGTCTTTTCAGTTTCAGGGTGAGTGTCTTAGAATTTTTGCAAAAGACAAAAGAGGCAAGTGGCTAAAATCCAGGAAGGCTGATCCAAATCATTAGCAAATCATCCAAAAACAGCTAGGAAAAAATGTTGTAGCGCAAATATTTTCTTTATCATCAAATATTGTATGTTCAAAAACAAGATGATGAAAAGGAAGTGCAATCACTAGACACAAACAAAGCTTGCGGCCACTTAGGCAGCGCATGGGTGTTATTTTTATGTCAGTGTGTCAGGCGGGCCTCGGTTGGAAGAAAATGTTTGTGTTTCCTTGGAAGAAGCCGGCACCCGCCACGCTCGCGTCCCTCTGTCATTATATGGGCACTCTCTCACTTGCTTTGTACTCCCTTTCAGATCTGTGTTTAAAGGCTCGGCGGTGTGCGTGTACTCCATGGCAGACATCCGCATGGTCTTCAATGGTCCTTTCGCCCACAAAGAAGGACCCAACTATCAGTGGGTGGCCTACACAGGGAAGATTCCCTACCCCAGGCCTGGCACTGTGAGTGGTAAACTCAATCAGATGGAGTATGCAAGTACTTTTGAATGTTATAAAATTATGTTTCTTTCAACAAACATTTAAAAAAATAATAAGAAAAAAAATTAAAACATTCTATGTATTTGCTAAGAAACAATAACGAATATCAGATTTGCAAGAAATGTTTAAAGGGACATGGTGTATTTTATTACAAGATGTCACTGTTTGGTGTAGTGCAACCAAAAATGTGCTTAAAAAGCACAAGAGATAATACAAACTACCAGAATGACCTTTTTTCATCTCAAGCCCAGGCTTTTACAAGGCTTTTAGTTTTTTGGGGTCCCCATAGCAAGATGGCGGATAATCATGTCCCTCTTGGTGAGCCACATGATGTTTTAAATAAATACAAATGTTTGACCTACGGGTATTTAAAAAAAATGCATATTCATATCATTGTTCATGTATTTTTGCTTATTTATCAAATCAATATAGTTTTTCTAATGAATTATGTTTTCTACTTCTAGGAGTCACGGAATAATACACAACTTGAGCTAAATAATAATACTTGGTCTATCACTATCACCCTCTGCCAAGGCAAGAGAATTGCGTGACTCACTCTGCATCTGCAGATGTTCATCACAGTAATAGGTTATATGCTAGTCGTGTGAGAAAGAAAATGAAAAAAAAGGGGAGTTAAATGAGAAATAACTTAAACACTCAATACAAATAACTATTTAATATTTTTAATTGTATATTTCCATGATGACTGGCAAAGCATAGCCTCACTTGCCTCACTTGACTGCACGTAACTGATAGATTGAAACCCAACACAGTTGAATGTGGTTTAAAGATCTGACAAAATGGTCAATGTTTGTAAAATTTACAGATGTAAAAGGTAGAAAATGTAAAGCACAAAGACACAAGGCTGAACTAAAAATGTTACATCAACGTGCTGAACAATAGAAAAACTCCCATTTGTGTTTTCCTTGGACGTTATGTAATAATTAGCATCAGGGCTCTCAGTCTCTATCCTAAAACAAAAGTGTCCTGGTAATAGATCCTAAAAAAGTCATGATCAGCCATCACCACAGCAACAGCACCAATGTTTTCCTCCATCATAGCATCAAAAGAACTATTTTATGGGGCAGCCAAACTGTATCCATATGTCGGCTTTTAACCTATCGCACGTGTCGTTTTGAAACGCAGTGTCCCGGAGGCACTTTCACCCCCAACATGAAATCCACCAAGGATTACCCGGACGAGGTCATCAACTTTATGAGAAACCATCCTACTATGTACAATGCCGTCTACCCGGTGCACAAGCGGCCCCTGGTGGTCCGAACCAACGTGGATTACGAGTTTACCACAATCGCCGTCGACCAAGTGAGGGCCGCTGACGGTAGCTACGAGGTCCTCTTCCTTGGCACAGGTCCGTATGACCATTCACCAGAGTGCTTGAAATTATTGAGACTGCTTGTTTTTGTGTTTTCAAAAATTGAAAGGTGCTTGAATTTTGGGTGCTTGTAAATGCTTAAAATTATTGTCATGTTTCTCAAGTCTGCTTTAAAATGACACCGACACTGATCATTGGTAGCTTCACTTTGCCATTCCATTTCTTCTTCCCTCCTGATTTACTGCACTGTCCTCCTAAGCGTTATCTCCCCGTACGGGATGCGCCCAAGGGGACACGTGCATGCTAGACCTAAAACAGTGCACCATGGAATGTGTATTAGTGCCATCATTTATGGACATTTATTATGGGCCATGCAAAAAGTTAAGGTAGTGTTTCCAAGTGGTAAATCGTAATGGGAAGAACTTGCAACTGAAAACGTAAGCTACATATTACCATCATTTTTACCCAACACCTATAATATATATGTGGCTCTGCAAAATGCATGATTTATTCCAGAATTTCTTTTTTAAATGTACCAAAGAAATTGAAAAAGCGATATTGCAGGTCTGTAAAAAGTACTTGACAAAAAGATAGATGGATAGATGGATTGAGACAGACAGACAGACAGACAGACAGACAGACAGACAGACAGACAGACAGACAGACAGACAGACAGACAGACAGACAGACAGACAGACAGACAGACAGACAGATAGACAGATAGACAGATAGACAGATAGATAGATAGATAGATAGATAGATAGATAGATAGATAGATAGATAGATAGATAGATAGATAGATAGATAGATAGATAGATAGATAGATAGATAGATAGATAGATAGATAGATAGATAGATAGATAGATAGATAGATAGATGGATAGACAGATAGATAGACGGATAGATAGACGGATAGATAGACGGATAGATAGACGGATAGATAGATAGATAGATAGATAGATAGATAGACAGACAGACAGATAGACAGACAGATAGATAGATAGATAGATAGATAGATGGATAGATAGACGGATAGATAGACGGATAGATAGACAGATAGACGGATAGATAGACGGATAGATAGATAGATAGATAGATAGATAGATAGATAGATAGATAGATAGATAGATAGATAGATAGATAGATAGATAGATAGATAGATAGATAGATAGATAGATAGATAGATAGATAGATAGATAGATAGATAAATATTTGCTCAAGATCTAAAAATCATGCATATATATTTGTGGCTCTGCAAAATATATGAGATTTTTTCTTTTAATATCACTGGAGAAATTGGAAAATTGACTTTGAAAATCCTGTTAAACCCTGATTCATTAATAATATTCACTTAGCCAAAAATAATTTTAAAATGACCCAATTTTAAAAAGATAACAAGGTTAAAGAATTAGTGTGTATTTTTTGTTGCCTCTTAGTGCTAAAAAAAAACTTTATATGGTCCTGTTTCTAATTAGGGTTGAAAGCCATTCTTTATATTTAAACTTTGGCTTTAGTCTAAGACACAAAGACAATTTACAGTAGATTCAAGTTCGAATCAGAAGCAGCTTTAGAGACATAAATGACCTCAAATGACATTTTGCCCGTTCATGAACATGTTCTCCGCATCTGCTGTTTGTCAGATCGCGGTTCGGTGCAAAAGGTCATTGTCTTGCCACGGGACGATCTTCAGACCGAGGAGCTGGTTTTGGAGGAAGTGGAGGTTTTCAAGGTTCGGTGTCTCCGTCTTGCTATTCATATTTTCACTTTATTTGTCGTCTGAGCTCCAAACCCTAAGATTCTAGTTTTTTTCCGGCAGGTTCCCACACCCATCACCACCATGAAGATCTCATCCAAGCGCGTAAGTCGGACGAACGTCTCAGATAGCGACAGAGAAGCGTATGCTTAAACGGGCTTTCTCTTCCTTCGACAGCAACAACTGTACGTGGCTTCCGTACTCGGCGTGACCCATCTAGCACTCCACCGCTGCGACGTCTACGGTGAAGTATGCGCCGACTGCTGTCTGGCCCGGGATCCGTACTGCGCCTGGGACGGAAAATCCTGCTCCAGATACTCAGCCTCGCAAAAGCGGTGCGTCCCTTTGCTGCACTATTCCAACTTGCAGTACATAGCCTTGCGTTCTATGCGATAACTCAGGGGTTGTGATTCTATGGCTTATGGGCCAGTTGTGCTTCTTTCATAATTACATCTGGCTCGGGGATGAAATTCACTTTTTAACGCATTTAGGCCGGGTGTTTCTTACACATTGTAAGTCCAATCAAGTCATGTAGTTGAGTGTCATCTGCATAGAAATGGAAACTAACAATATACTTGCAAAAACCATATAAGAACTGAAAAGGAGGAGACCAAGTACTGAGCCCTGCTGGACGCCACAGGTAACACTAAAAGGCTCAGAAGACATAGCACTTTTCTAGCACTTTTCTAGCACTTTTCTATCTCTAAGGCTTGTAAGAAAAGACGTCATTTAGATTGTTCCCGTGTCTCATAGCCAATGAAATGCATTGTAATACACATGCAAGTGTAACATCTGCCTTCTACCATTTCCTAGATTTTTTTCAGGTGTAAAGTTTAGGCAAGTTAAGAAAAAAGGAGAATAATCATCAATTTGCTTGAGGACTTTTGAAACAAATGTTTTTAGATTTCAAAGATGTCAAAGATTCCAATCTATAAAAAGGAATGGGGGACGAATAATGACCACTCAATTTCCAAAGTTAGAATTGTAACCATGTCACATAGCTGATAGTAAATGCTGTCATTCCTTATCCTTCTTGTTTGCAGTATTTAGTAACATTTTTACAAAAGACCTCTCCTCGCACCATGTTTTAGAACCGTTATTCACGACAAATTCACGATCTTAATTGAAAGAGGGACATACATTTTAAGTGGAATATTTGTTGATATGGGACACAGGCTCTGGCATTCGCATTATCTAATGTATTTAAAATGCGGGCTCATAAAATTAATTGTTTTCTCTATTAAGTATGTGTTAACAATGCCCAACTGTACCCTGTATATATTTCTCTTCTACATGTCTATGCGGAAGGGCAGAGTGATATCACGCGTGTGGTCGTCGTTTTCTTTAATTGTAGAATGAAAATGGTGAAAGTAAGAAAACGACTTTAAATACAATCCAAATGCCATTCCAAACCCCAAAAAGATGAAAAAGGAAGCGTATCTAAGCATTTCATATACTTGGACATGCAGTAAAAGGAGCTGAAATGATGATTTCAGCTAGAAGATGGTGTCAGCAAGTAGAATATTTATATAGACCACTTATAAGAAATCCTGTGAACGTCACACAGTGAAATTAAATGCATTAAAGAAACGGCTTTTGTCTGGAGTTCAGGTTTGGCGTTTTTTTCTAATATTGTCTTAAAATATATGGTGTGGCTCTCACTGGGAATAAATGTTTTTTTTTTCATGCCTCTTTCTGTCAAAAAGCTTCCCAAACCCAGACGGGTGAAGGAACAGCTTTGCTCTCATAGTGTTGTCTAACCTCCAAGTACAGATAAGTTTATATAAATAATGGACAACAGACAATACAGTATAATTTACCCCTGGAAAAAAGTAATAGTACAGCAATATTTCAAGAATCTGACCGCTACATGTTCAATAAAGCAGCAAAGCTTTGTGTCTGTATTATAGTGTCCCCTAGTGGGTAAGGCATGAACTCCACCGAAAATCACAAAGCCATTTGAATATGGAATTCGACCAATTAATGTGTATTTCTTTATAAAGTACAAGATAAAGTAACACCTACGTCCTATGATAGCAAAATGGTACATTTTTTACACAAACAGACAGGATGAAATTATATTTCAGGAATAGTTTATGTTGAAGAACTCCAAGGAAAAATATGTATATATTTCCCTTATTAAGTTTAGTTTGAAATAATCATTATTAATTAAAACTTATATATTTTTTACCTTATTGTTGGAGCACTTTGCTCTTTTTAAGTACAATTTATCTTTAAAACTTTTAAACTTGTTTCTATAGTACATTTGAGGAAAACATTAGCAATATGATAAAAATGATAAATGTCAATCATTTTAAGAATAATTTCCTACCAAGAATTGGAAAACAATTAGCAAAATAATCATCAATTTTGAATGTTCTTTTTTCTAGACTTACTAATAACAAGTCTTTGGATAGACATACATTTCAGGTGGATTGGCCGGTTCAAATTGTCCCTAGGCGTGAATGAGCGAGTGAGTTGTCTGTCCCTGTGTGCCCTGCAACCAGTTCAGGGTGTCCCCTGCCCACTGCCCGAAGATAGCTGGGATGGGCTCCAGCAACCCCGCGACCCTACTGAGGATAAGCAGTGCAGCTAATGAGATGTGATGAGACTAAAAACATGGTAAAATAAGATGAAATCCAGGAGCAACGTTTTCAGTCTCGATTTTATTGTTTTCCCAAGCTCGGGTTTAAAGTGTTTCTCTGAAAAGACAGCCTACTTGAGAGTTTAATTCCCATTGTAACATTAAATGTCTCCATTAAGAGACCTTGTGTTTATTTCCTAATTATGTCTTTTTTAAATCTCATAATTGTATGATTTTATCAGTGATGATACGTCGATTAAGATGAATGCTGGCTTACTGAACCCTGCATTTTATTTGGTTTGATATCAAATTCTAATAGAACTTTAAAATTATTTTAGACGCAGCCGTCGTCAGGATGTCAAGTACGGCAACCCCATCCGCCAATGCAGAGGCTACAACTCCAATGGTGAGCATAGAAGTATCTGTGAATGCAAAACCTCTGTACTGAAAATCATAACTATGCTACCTCAAACTACTCTTATTTTTAATTAATGTGATTCTGGCTAGCCAAAAGAATGTTTTATATTAGGAATATGCGTCATATATTATTTTGATGATTGTAGGTATTCTACAGAGTGAATCAAGGAGCAAGGTTTTGGGTGCTCTGAGGAGAGTGATGAGCAACAAGAGTTGGATGTTAAGAGGAGACTGTGTGAGAGTGTGATTGTGCCGACTGTGTGGTATGGTGCAGAGACTTGGAGCCTAAACGCAGATTTGAGAAGGACATTAAATGTTTTTTAGATGAACTGTTTGAGGAGTATGTTAGGAGATTGGATAGATTGAGAAATGAAATTGTGAGAGACAGAACTGGAGGAGTAGTGGAACTGAGCAAGCGTGTGGATAAGAGAGCACTCGGTTGGTTTAGACACATGGAGAGGATGGATGAGGAGTGAATGTTGAAGAGGATCTACAGAGCAGAAGTAACTGTGAGGAGACCAAGAGGAAGGCCGCAATTGACGTGGATGGATGGTGTTATGAGTGCACTGCAGGAAATAGGTCTAAATATGGAGGTAGCTAGAGCTCTTGTTGGTGATAGGAATGGGTGGAGAGCTGTTGTAAAAGGATAGTAGGATGTTTGGACGCGTTCTAAGGGATGGGCAGGGCACCCGTATGATGCGGCAGGGGTAAACCAGCGAAAGCTGGCGTGCCCTGCTGTTGAACAGAAGAGTGTGTTGTGTCACCCTGACCCGAGTGACATGGCCGCTTTCTGGTGTCCCGTTTCATCTGGAGGGACGAAAGCATGACCAACTTGGGTGCCGAGGTGCTTAACATGTTTGGGTGTTTGGGCATTTGGGTTGGCCATGGTCAATTGTTTTGTGTTTTTTGCTACTTTTCCCTTTTTTCTTTTTTTTTTTTTAATTTTCTTTGTTTTTGTGTGTGTTTGTCTTGCTGTCGGTCACCCATCTCGAGGGATATGACCAGGGTAAATAGATGGATGGATGGATGGATGGATGGATGGATGGATGGATGGATGGATGGATGGATGGATGGATGGATGGATGGATGGATTGATGGATAGATAGATAGGATATATTGAGGTGGCAATATTGGGGTAGAGCTCCAGCTTTTGAAATTTAAAGAGCAACACAAAATATCTTATCTTTTTTATTGGTATTTTGAGAACATTTCAACCATGGCTTTCCCATTTATACATTAAATCAAATTATATCAGGTTGTCTTTTCTAACATGTACAACTTTAAGTGAGAATTATTTTGATAAATGTTTTTGAGGGAAAACATTATTTTGCTTGATAAAAAAAAGGATCTACATTTTACTTTTTACAGCAAATAAGAATACTCTGGAGACAGTTCAATATGGGGTCGAGGGCAGCACCACATTCTTGGAGTGTCAAGCTCGAACCCCTCACGTCTCGCTCAAGTGGCATCTTCAGAAAGAGAACAGTGACAGGAGGAAAGAGGTGATTCTTTTTTTGGTATTATTACAGTTCCCACTCTTTATACTATCTACTCGGGACGTGAGAAATTGGACACATGAAATGCCTTTCTTAAAAAAATCTTGCCCGACATATAAAAGATTATTACGTTGTGAAACTTTTCCAAAACTTACCGCTAGAGGGCTGTGTGCCCCTGCGCGCACCCATTTTCTTTAACCTCCTGAAAACCAGGGCATTAAAGTCATTTTTTATCCTCTTATTCATCCTATTACTTTATTTTTATGTTTAATTATTATTTGAATGTGTTCTAAGTGCCCAGAAAGATATTTTCTTAAAGCTATTTAGGGTTAACTTGGATGCTTTTGGGAGGCCGGGTGCCGCTCAAATGGTTTTCAGTTGTTTAGTATCGAGAACATTTGCTCGAGATACGAGAGATTCTACATACGAGCACGATCTAAAAACGAAGTATCCCAGGTAATTAAGGAAGTAGGTTTTTAAGGTTTATTGTTCTATATTCTTTATCAATTATCCATTATCCGTTATCGGTCAAATCATAATACGCTACAAAGCCAAGGGGCCGAGACACTTGCTCTCAGCCAAGAGGCCGAGTCAAGACGCCACATGCCAATACATCTAGGATCTTACAGTGACATTGGTGGGGACATAGCACATTTTTAAGTGACCAAAAAATATTGGTAGGGATAAAACAAGGATTGCTCAATATAGGTGCAGGCAGGTTCCCTCTGTCAATGCCAAAACCTTTTATCACTTTGGTGATATCTAGTGGCATCTTGGCAGACATGGGGACTTGAGACTTAGTGACTTGGACTCGAGTCGACTCGAGTCGCTGTTTTTATGACTTGTGACTTGACTTGGACTTGGCAATCTAAGACTCGGGACTTGACTTGTGACTTGACTTGCCCAAGAAAAAAATACTTGGGACTTACTTGGGACTTGAAGGTGAAGACTTGAGACTTACTTGAGACTTGCACATGTGTGACTTGGTCCCATGTCTGCATCTTGGAACATCTCAAAAGAACAGAAATTCTCTAAATCAGAGGGTCTTCAACGTACTCTCCACGGGCACAAGGTAGCCTCTTCAACACCCGAGTAGCCCGCAAACAGGTTCTGAAATTAGCTCACCAGCGATTGGTTATTGTTATTTTCTAGGAGATTAGATTTTTTTTTTTTTACTGGCATGATGTTTTAGTGGTTTACTATGCCTATTCTAACTCAACATTGGTTTGACGTGTCCTTAAACAGTTGAAAATAAATATTTTCTCTAAAAAGTTTCTTTTAATAATACCCAAGCTTGTTCAAAGAGCCTTTATATTATTTTTTCACTGCGCCTATCTGCTTTTATCTTACTTTCATCATCGCTGTTCTGGTCACAAAGCTTATTGCGCTGAAGTGAAGGAGGCGGCGGGATCGGAGGGTAGAGAGTGATTTCATGGAAGTCATGGTTTACCTTAATTGTAGAATGAAAACGGTAAGAGTAAGAAAAGGTTTGTTTCAAATACAGTCCAAATGCTACCGCAAACCATCCAAAAAAAGAAAAAAATAAGAGTTTATTCACGTGCATCTAAGAAGACACGTACGTGCTTGCGGCACACAAGCAGCTTGACAGGGACTGCAATGATCATTTCTGCCAGAAAATGGCATCAGCAAGTGGAATATTTTGAACTAACGGACACCAGATTTTACTCTTACAACCAGGTAATAACATAGTAACAACATAGTAATAACATAATAAGTTGTAATTTAGGATGTGCATATCAAACTGGTAGGTCTTCACGCCAATCAGTAACAAAAAGTAGCTCTCAGCATCACAAAGGTTGGTGACCCTTACTCGAATGGGTACATTTTTTCAGCAAATAATTATGGGGATAGGCTTAACTGGGGAAAAAGAATAGTTACCATTGTGATTATGTCAATTAGAATCTATTTAGCAATATTTTTGCCCTTTAATAACTTAAATTGTTCGCCAAGAACTGTAGAGAGACACTATAACATCAATCGTCATATTTACTTTATCATCCACATAGAACATCCAATCACGCTGCACTGTTGATCTCAGCAAGGAGCTAAGATCTCAAATGAATCATCTCCATATTTCCACCCCTACGCCAGATCCGTTCCGAAGGCCGCATCCTTAAGACAGACCAGGGCCTCCTGATCCGCTCCCTGCAACCGGCAGACAGCGGCATCTACCAATGCACGTCCACGGAGAAGAACTTCAAACACATGCTGGTCAAGCTGCAGCTGGTGGTCCTCTCCAGTCGCACCGTCAACAACGTCCTGGTGGAGACAGGAGCGCCCTCCCAGCCCCTGGCCCCGCTGCACTCCAGCGCCTGGACGCCGAGCGCCGGTCAGTACAAGGACTTGCTTACCATCCTGAGCCAGCCGGAGATGGGTCTGATCAACCAGTACTGTCAGGACTACTGGCAACTGGGGGACGGCGGCGGTGGCCTCGGGGACGGAAAGGTCAAAAGCCTGAAGGAGCTCAAGGAGCAGAAGAAACCCCGGAACCGCCGGCATCACGACGAAGTAACGAGCCCAGCGGAGACATGAGGGGCCCGGAATGACCTGCCTAGAGTCCCCAAACACAACATTAGCCCTCCTATGTTGAGAAAGGACTCCTAAGGGACGCAATAGAGCTGAAAAGACACAAACTCTTGGATAAAACACACAATATTTATTGTAGGTTGTAAAAAGTAATTCTTTCTACCTATCTAAGGAAAACAAATTGTGAATAGCTTGCTGTTGTTATTATTCTAATGTTCTGCTCAGTGTTACTGACGATGTGTATTATGTCAAAATGTGTTTTTTTTTTAACGTTTCAGTGATTTTGGGAGCGCACAGGCAAGAACTGAAAAGCGGAACATGGACGCAAACCCCTCTCTAAAAAGCTGTCAAACGATGGTACTGATTAGAAATTTTTTTAGGACCAACTGGTAAACACAAAACCGTTTCTAAAATGTGAGAAACGGATGAGAGAAAGAAAATGGGCTAGTGTTTCCTTACACAGCTCTGGAAAAAAGCTGCAAAATAATCCTGTTTCTTATTGTCCCTTATATGAATGAGTACAATTTTGTACCGAGCGCCACTTAAAAGAAAATAAATATGATTTAGAAAGTCAATGTTCGCAAAAAAGTGCATGTATTTTTACCAATATTGTAAAGTAGGATGTGTGAGTACCAATACAGTACTCTCGACGGTATTGGTTCTGTCTCACAAATACCAACCGAGTATTTCATTACAAACTTTTTGTCATTAACAGGGTTGGGTAGGGTTACTTTAACTCGATTACTTTCAATTACTTTTGGATTACTCCAATACCAAATTTGCTAATAAAAGACAAAAGAAACTAAATATGAATAAAATGATGACTCACAACACGTGGTAAGCTTTCTCTCATGGCTTTGATCTCTTTGATCTCCGGCAAAACTAACATAAAATGCGACAGAAACAAAATGAAAATAAATCCAAACAGCTTGCCAACATCATTTTTGCCGTTCCATGTATTCCGTTACTCCCTGAGCCTGCACAAAATTTAGTCATTTTATTCATATTTAGTTTTTTTGTCTTTTATTAGCATATTTGGTAATGGAGTAATCCAAAAGTAATTGAAAGTAATCAAGTTAAAGTAACCCTACCCAACCCTGGTCATTAGTTAAAGCAAAAGTACATTGGATTTTTTAGGTATTCGTTAACAATTCTGAGTCATTTTAGGGAGCATGGCAAGATATTTATGTAAAAGTGGTACCATTATTTAGGTATGTCGATCAATAACGTTTCAAAAATTAAGTATCGGTTCGAATAAATGGTACTGTGCATCCCTATTTGTCATTAAAACATATATATAAGTCATTAAAACATAGTTTTAACATTTTATCATTGTTGTTTGTTCATCATCTAGATTTTCACTCAATGGGTTATAACTGTTTTTCCATCGTCCTGAAAATAAAACTGTTTATGGAAGAATTTAGTCTAGCATCTGAAATTTTCTTATTATAAATTCAAACATTTGTCTGCAATGATTTTGCTGACTGAAAATTACGTAATGCTAAATTTTAGGAGTAGCTGTGTATTCTGATGATCCAGCCTCAGCGTTTTTGCCCATAATTAAGATCTTGAGCACTTAAAGGGACATTGTGTATTATTTAACCACTAGATGTCACCCTATTGTGTACTACAACCCACAACAAGTACTAAAAAGCACAAGGGAGAATACAAACTACGGAGAGTTACCTCAGCTACCTTTAGGGGAAGCTAAAGGTATCTTGAATTAATGCTTCTCAACCTACAAGTATTTTTTTTTAAATGCATATTTATTCCATAGTTAATGTTTTAGCTTGTTTTTAGATCAATGTTGAGGGTCGTTCTTTCTCACAAAAGAAGTATATTACCACTAAAAGGCGCTAAATAATGTTCACTGTCCCTTAATTTTGTAACAGTTTCTGTCCGGCATACTTTTTAAATTATTTTTAACAAGTTCGCTTGCGAGCTAGCCAGTGGCTAATTGCATTAGCCTGCTTTTGGTTGAAGTCCTATATTGGGTTTATTCTCGAAATGTGTTCTACATTTTTCCAGAACTGCATATAATGTACACTCGACATGGCAAGCCCATCTTCATTAAAATGAAAGAACTTTTCATGAAAAAATAAAAATAAAAATAACTCACTACAGGATAATCACTTCAACTAAACTTGGAGAAAAATAATGTCTTCCCTGAGAAATGGAAGTCAGCTAATATCACATTATGGTTTTGCCTATCCCGCATGACACAACAATTTTGCCACATCTGTCCTGCAAGCAGTGTTCCCTCTGCGCAATTGCGCACTGCTCGCGCATTCTCAGCGCACAGGAAAATCTAGCCAGCGCACAAAAATGAGGGCTCAAAATTACTAATTAAGAAGCGACTCAAGTCAAAGTTACAGTGCAAGAAGGTAAAAATACACGGGTTCCCCTGACGTTGTGTCATAAATGCGGTATTTTGAAGTCAATGTCGAACGAAGTTGAAAAGTAAAGTTAGTAGAGTATGTGAGAACCGGCTTCTTCAGCCAGGCTCACTAAAAGGAACCGGCTCTTTCGGGTCCTAAACGGCTCTTCGGGTTGTTTTTGCTTCTTTAATCCCAACATGAGCAAATATTATGTAAAATTATGCACAAAATGACTTAAAGGAAGGGGGGACTAGAACAAAAAAGGAAAAACAATACCAAAATGAAAAAGTAGTGAAAAGCTGAAAAAAGAAGACAAAAAAAAAGGAAAAATTTAGAAAAAAGCCAGGAAAAAAAGAAAAGAAAGAAATGTAGGAAAAAAGTAAATAGAGAACAAAAAGAAAAAAGTGACATAAACACAATAAACACAATGAGATTTTTTAAAGGAATTTAAAAAAAAGTAGAAAAAAAAACACGGATTTAAGAAGAAAAAGTTTGTATGGCATTCAAATAATTTCCAATTATATCAAGTCACACATGGGATTATGGTTGCTCATTGTTGTTTCAAGCGCTGCTCACCGACTTTGTGTGAAGGCTCAGACCTGTGGAAAATTACAGGGAACATTGCCTACAAGCGATAACATCACCAAATATTTCACAAACATGCTTTTGACATCCACTCCATAGACAGTTCCAGATGCACGTTTCCACTAAATCTCACACCAGTTCAAATTTTTCATTCCTGCCGTTTTCACATTCGGGTTTCAACTCGTCTTACCATTTGAAATGACAGCAAAATTCTAATTCATTCAGGATATACTTTTAATGGGGGGATGAGAATATTCTCATAAGCAATCCTGGTTGGATAGGGTTACTTTAACTGGATTACTTTCAATGACTTTTGGATGACTCCAATACCAAATATGCTAATAAAAGACAAAAGAAACTAAGTATGAATAAAATGATGACTCACAACACGTGGTAAGCTTTCTCTCCTGGCTTTGATCTCTTTGATCTCCGGCAAAACTAACATAAAATGCGACAGAAACGAAATGAAAATAAATCCAAACAGCTTGCCAACATCATTTTTGCCGTTCCATGTCTTCCGTTACTCCCCAAGCCTGCACAAAATTTAGTCAGTTATTTAGTTTCTTTTGTCTTTTATTAGCATATTTGGTATTGGAGTAATCCAAAAGTCGTTGAAAGTAATCCAGTTAAAGTAACCCTACCCAACCCTGTAAGCAATGTTGACAAGAGGGTTTTCCCAGGGTGCATGGCATGTACAGTGTACGTAAAAGTGTTTAGTCCAAAAATATCCTTTTTTTGTTCCTCTCGATGTTGGTGAACGTCGTACTCGTTGTGGGAATACACAAAATAATATCAAGAAAAGAAAAATAAGAAATACTGTATGGGCTTATCTTATTTTGTTGGTGTCCGAGTCCAAATTGTATTTAGAACTAAAGTCTTGCGTTTTGTTGACTTCCCTTTTGGGTTATAGGTGCAAATAATTGACATTGAAAGGATGCACACTTGTTATATTGACTTGTAAAATAATAATTATGACCTCTTCCCCTCAATGTTGTTGACTAATGAATAAAATCTTTATATTTTATATTAAAGGGAAAGTGTGTATTATTTGACTACTGGAATGTGTCGCTGCACTGTGTCGTTCAACCGAGAAGAAGCGCTAAACAGCACGAGAAGAATACAAACTACGGAGACTCAAAGTGATCATGGAGCACCATTTTTCTTCAGGTTTTTTAGGATACCCCTAGAACACAGGTGTCAAACAGGCGGCCCGCGGGCCAGATCAGGCCCACTGAGGGATTGAATCCGGCCCGCGAGACAACACTCAAAGAAGCGCAAGAGAAAAACAAGCTGCAGGTTGAAATATGTCAACTTGATGTTGCCAAAGCGAGGTGCCTCTCACAAAGACACTGTACTTGTATTTATCTCTATCTCTCTCTCTCTTTCTTTCTTTTCCACCCCTTTTCTCCCACTCTGTCTCTTTGACTCTCTGTGTCTCTCTTTTTCTCTTCCTTTGTTGCTCTTTGTTTGTTTCTCTCTCTTTGTCTTTTAACCTCTTTTGCTCTAACTTCCTTTTTTCCTTTTCTCTCTTTTCTCTTTCTCTCTTCCTACCCTTTGCAAATTCTTTTCTCTCCTTCTGTCTTTCGATTTCCCTTTGGATTTCTTTCTTCCTCTCCCTTTCTTTTCCCCCTCTCTCACAACGTTTTATCTTTTGTTTCTCACGCTCTCTCCCTCTCTCTCTCTTTTTCTTTCTTTGTTCCGCCCTCTCTCCTTTTCCCTCTCTCTTTCTCTTATGTCTTTATCTCTTTTCTTTCTCTTTAATCTACTAGTCTGGCCCCCGACAGAGTTTTTGTTTTAGCGTGTGGCCCCCCGAGTTAAAATGAGTTTGACACCCCTACCCTAGAAGCAAGTTTGTGAACAATGTTGTCTACTCCCCATAGGTAAGGCTTATTATATGGCAAATCAATGTGTTTTAAAAAATGCACGTTTATAGGATAGTTCATGTATTTTTACATATTATTCAAATTGATGTTATTGTTTTTTAACAAACTATGTTTTTTATAACTAGGAGGAGATAAAAAATACAGTACACTTCGTTCCTTTAACAAATTGGATTTTAGGGTTTGTTCTGTGGTAACCATGCAAATGTCAAGATTTGACCCTCAAATTAAGTTTTAACGCTATAATTTTGGTTGATTGGGGTGTCCAGACAAGTTTGTGGTTGTACTGGGTCCCAAACTTGGGACTGGGATCCAATGGTAAGATTTCTTTTTTTAATATTCAAAAGTATACTATTGTTTGAAATTGGTTAGAGCAACAAAATTAAGGTTAGAGCAAGGGTTTACATGCTATACTACGGCAGTGATTTTCAATCACTGTGCCGCGACACACTAGTGTGCCGTGAGAGATTATCCAATGTCACTTTTTAAAATGTTAAATTTTATAAAACATTTATGAATCATTTTCTGCAAATATTATGTCATTGTCAAGTGTCTACTGTAAAGACTGGGGGTATTATATATTATTATATATTATATTGGAATTAAACATACATTTGTTCAGTGTCATTTTATAACATTTTGGGTTAGTGGTGTGCCGCAAAATTTTTCCAATTTAAAAAACTGCCCTTGCTCAAAAAAGGTTGAAAAAACTGTACTGCACTATACTACACTATACTATACTATACTATACTATACTATGCTATGCTATGCTATGCTATGCTATGCAACGCTACGCTACGCTACCCTGCCCTGCCCTATCCTACCCTACCCTACACTATACTGTACTATACTATAGAATAGAATAGAATAGAATATACCTTTATTGTCATTGTTACAACATGGGATATATTGTGACAACGAAATTGGACGTGGCACTCCAGTTCCACATTTTACAGTGAGGATGAGGAAAACAAAAAGATAAAGGAGCAAAGAAGATGTTTTAACTGTCTTTGTTGTATACGCTTTGTTTTCCTCCGGACGGAGGGTGTATGAGGGGGTGAGGGACAGACAGAGATGGGCGGATCCAACTAAATGTTTGATCTTACTGTACACACGGTCCAGTGGTTTTTCCCTAATTGCTCAGTCCTTAAATGGATTTGGGAAGTACAGTCCTTAAACATGCCCGATTAAAGTCGTCGGCGACGATAAAAGCTCCGTCGGGGTGTGCAAGCTGCTATTTATTGATAGCAGCGGGCAGGAGATTAGCGCTATGCTAACGTTAGCATCCGGTGGAACGTAAACAGCAAGCACAATGACCACAGTTAGCTCTCTCGGTAGATAGAAGGGTCTACACGATACTGCTAGAAACTCTATATCGAGTGAGCAGTGTGTGTCTTATATACTATACTATACTATACTATACTATACTATACTATACTATAGTACACTAAGCTAAAACTTGGTACTAAAAACATATCTCATTTATGTAATTTTTTTATATTCAAAGATACATGTGAGCTGTTTACACTGTATTTTTAAGAGTTGTAGTAGTTTTATTTTTTTTAAGAAACTAAGCGTCTTAAAAAAAAGAAATTTGACTTACTGTTTAAAAGCAAAACACAATTTTGGCTTTTGTATGCCTTAATTTTTCCTGTATGTGACCTTGAGAGGTCACTATTTCGACAACACAAACTTAGCGTTCCAAAACATGGTTAACAATAGACACGGTTATCCTTTCAATTATGAGTCTCAAACCAAGGTTAGGCTTTTAAGGTTTGAACCGAAACCTGAAAATGACCGTTAAAATCAGTGTTTTATGCAGGGGTTGGTGATTCAAATTATGGGTTTAAAATGTTTACACCAGACAAAAACTAGGAGTGTGAAAGTGAACTTTTGAATGTCTCTCTCACGCACAAAGATAAGACACACATGCAGTTGCATTTAATTGAAAGTGATGAGATTAGGATGCTTAACAAGCCCAAGATTAAGGTCAATAAAATGGGTAGGGTGAACCAACAAAGCTCTTTAGACACTTTACCGCTCTCATATAAAGACACTACACACATATTTGTTTGTAAATGTTTTTTGCATACGTTAACAGTCTTTATTTTTTGAACACACATTACATGGGCTATTGGCCAAGGTGAGCGAGCGCAATATGGCAGCAGAACAATGAGTTGTATTCCTGAAAGTTTAAGGGGTAAAAAAGACTTTTAAATTAGGGTCTGATGTCCTTTGCAGTGTGAGGTTTGAAAATGTTATTGTTTTTTACCATTTACAGCGCATGTGTCAAACTCACGGCGCGCGGGCCACATCTGGCCCGGCGTACAATTATATCCGGCCCGTGAAATCCTTTTATATACATCTACTATAATGGCCAGGGGCTATGAAACCCTGATAACTTTCAAATTATACTCGGATCCTAAAAACCACAATGGCCGAGAAAATTCTGTTAACTGACATTAAGACAAATGAGTCACTGGCGTTACACGTATTCCATTACTCCCCAAGCCGGATTGCCCGGAGGAAACCCACGCAAGCACGGGGAGAACATACAAACTCTGCACAGTAAGGAGCTGGAGCTGGATTTGAACCCACGACCTCAGAACTGTGCCGCACACGCGCTAACCACTGCGCCGCCGTGCTGCCCAGTTTTATTTCTTTTTTTTTTTTTTTTTTTTTGGGTGTGAGTATTTTGGATATCCTACATTTTATGTTGATTGAATTAAGTGCTTTAATTTTATTTACTTGAGTTGTATTTAAGTATATAAAAAAAACATCTACTTGCTTGTGTGTTGCCTTCAGGATGAATAAAGTAGCGTAAACCCGTGTGTCTTATTTGTGGAGATTTTGTGGCCGTAATTAAGGAATTTAATGTAAAACGGCACTACAAGACAAAACTTCAGAGTAAGCTGAAAAACCTTGAATCCAGAGAAAAGATACAGAAAGTTGAAGAGTTAAAGAAGAATGTGAAGATGTTTTTCACGAAAGCAAATTCCCAAAGTGAAAAGCAGAAATTGTATTTATATTTTCCGTTTTTTCATATTTTCATTTTTATAGTTTTGAGATATTTTTATGGAGAGCAACGATTTTTAATTCATTTAATGTTTAAGTTTGTTTATTCTGGAATACTGTTCCTGATTGTTTTAAATTCATTTTTTTTTTAAAAAGGTGTATTCAATAAATATTTATCCTGTTCGGCCAGCGACCAAAGGTGTGGTTTGAGTTCTGGCCCTCTGTATAATTGAGTTTGACACCCCTGATTTACAGTGAGTCGGGATAAAAATATGGGTTGCAAATAAGATTTTGAAATTGAAGGGAAAAGAAGGTTCTTCTCTTTCGCGTGTTAAAATCAACATCCAGGTCACGAGACTGGACGAGTAAAAACAAGCGCTGGAGTAAAGAATTTCCACTAAGCTTTTAAAATACATTGAAAAAATAATATACTCTTGGTTGATGAGTTCAAATTGAGCTATGTTTACTTCACAAAAAGCATCAACAAGATGGCTAGCCAATTTCTTAACTTTATGGGAAATGGGTGTTTTTTTGAAAGAACGAGGCATTGGTGATCATGTGGAAAATTCCCCAAACTCTGTCCTCACCCCAAATCCAGTTCTGACTCAATCTTGATGGATTTTTCAGGTGGTTTGAAGAGATCCCGAGGCTCAAAGCCTCCCCCTCAAAAAACAGATATCACTTGGAACAATGAAGAGATTGGATGAAGATGAACAAAATTAATACATTTCAACATCAAATTAAGAAGTTTATGAGTAAGTAGGTTGGTTAACTCGGTTGGTTTGGACACATGGAGAGGATGGATGAGGAGAAAATGTTGAAGAAGATCTACAGAGCTGAAATAAATGAAAGGAGACCAAGAGGAAGGCTGCGATTGACGTGGATAGATGGTGTTATGAGTGCACTGCAGGAAAGAGGTGTAAATATATTGGAAGCTAGAGCTCTTGTTGGTGATAGGAATGAGTGGAGAGGTGTTGTAAAAGGGTAGTGGGATGGTTAGACATGTTCTAAGGGATGGGCAGGGCCCCTGTACGATGCGGAAGGGGTAAACCAGTGAAAGCTGCCGGGCCCTGCTGTTGAACAGAAGTGTGTTGTGTCACCCTGAGTGACATGGCAGCTTTCTGGTGTCCAGTTTCATCGGGAGGGACGAAAGCATGACCAACTTGGGTGCCGAGGGGTTTAACTTTTTTGGGTGTTTCGGCATTTGGGTTGGCCATGGTCCCCCCAAAAAATGTGTGTTTTTTGCTACTTTTTCCCTTTTTTATTTTCTTTGTTTTTGTGTTTGTCTTGCTGTCGGTCACCCCTCTCGAAGGACATGACCAAGGTAGATACATACCTGTCAACCTGTACGTTTTTGCCGTACAAAGTATGTTTATTATGCATTTTAAGACGTGTACGACGTACGAGAAAATCTGTACTGAAAAACACAAATTTGTCAATTATGGGTACCATCCGGTAAACACCGACTATCACAAAACGGCAAACCAATCAAGTCTAACAAGTTCGCCGCGGTAGCCTCTATCTCGGTATTGTTTTTTTTTTTGTTGCAAACGAAGCGAGCGGTTTGATGCTACTGTGCGCATCCGTCTGCCTCCTGGGGATTTCCCATCATGCATCATTCCGAAAAAAAAGAAATATGGTGTAAGATTATTTTGTATTTTGTAAGGTAAAATACGAGTTTGTACGGGTATGGAGCCGTGGAGGTTGACAGGTATGTAGATAGATAGATATTAAAATAAATAAGTGACAACTTGGAAAAAAGGAATCGAATACATATGTGGTATCACATTTCAATATATTAAGAAAGTTTAGGTCAGTCTTTCCAGTTTTATTTTCAAGCTGGTAATACAGTTTCTATTGTCACAATAAGGAATTCAAGTATTGAGGAAAAATTGAATGTTGAGGTTTAAAATACAGGCAAATAATATGGTTTTACATCCTTTTTTATGTATTAATGATATAAAAACAGAATTGAGGTTCAAAAATTGGAAATGTATGCTTTGGTTGAGGTTAGAAAAATGCTTTAGGATTCTAAAGTTTCTTAGCAGGACTTAACAGTGCGACCATTGTACCTGCAAAATGCGACCACATAGACAAATTTCAGGTTGCAAGTTGTCTTTGGGGTTTGTTTTAGACCTAAGTTGTACTTGACACTTGATAACTCTTTCAGTAGCTCTGTAGTGTACAGTTCCTGGTTCATTGATCCATTAACCGCCTGAGGACGCAACTCAGGACAGCTTTCTCCGCTGATGACAGTTCCCGGCCTGCGTTTGGGGGCTCTCTAGTACTGTTGCAAAAAATGTGTGAGCAAATTTTGTGACAAATTCTAAAAAACTTTGCTGCACCAGTGCTACCAGGGAATGACCGAACATAGTAAGAGTTTGGGTTGATCTTTAGGCAAAGGTTAGGTAAGAGGTTGGAAACTATGCTCCTGGAGAGCCAAACTCTCGCCTGCTTTCGACATCCCCCTTCTCCAATAGAGCTGTAGCGCATCAATAAGTTCTGAGGAGGTCTGATAAAGATGGTTGTTCACTAAATCATCTATGCTATATATTAAAAATAGTCAGGAGGAAGGATCTTGAGGACTAGGGTTCCCTACCGTTTGATTAGGGCTTGGATGTATGCTTTGAAGTTGAAGCCAGGGTTCAGAACATTAAAACTGCGAATCGTCCATCTTAACCTCTCACCCAACATGCGAACTCATGCAGCCTCATCGCAGATTAAGCGCTTGAGCCGATACTGATCTTCCGCTGAGCGCAGCAAAGTACCTCTCGAGGGTTTCCGTCTGGTTCACCGACAGACCCTTACCCGTAACGCCTCCTAACACTCACCCACATCCACTCTTGTCCTTGTGCCTCATTGGTCGACTTCCCCGTCAGGTGGCCCGAAAAGACATCTGCAATCCTCTCCTAAGTCAGGAAGGAAAATTTTCCCAAAGTTGGTTACCAGGGTCAGACCAGAAGAGCAATTTGCTTTTCAGTCGTTATTGTGAGCGCTTTTTGGCTTTGGCAGAGGGGCTCGAGCCAGGACCAGGTGTATCATGGGGGCGGGAGCAAGTGCCGAAGATAAGCGCTCCAGAGAGCTGGAGAAGAAGCTGAAGGAGGATGCGGACAAGGATGCCAGGACCGTCAAGCTGCTGCTGCTTGGTAATGTCGACAAGCGCTCAGTTGGGCGTAGTAATTGTAAAATGGGCTCGTTTTGGATTTTTGTTGCTTCAAAATGTTATTGCACTATTTTTCATTGCTTGTTGTTATGATGCACTTACACAATTAGGCCAGTCTCCAAGCACTACCTTCTAAATCAGGGGTCTCCAACCATTTTTAAACAGAGAGTTACTTTATGTAATTAGTGCAAAGGGTATGCATTATGTTATTACTATGTCGTTACTATGTTACCAGGTTAATTGTTGGAAGTTGAGCTATATAGACTTAGTCAACCTCTTAGAAAATAATTTTACCAGAAAATCATAATGGCCGAGCACTGGTCAGCTATTTTCATAACAAGTCCTTTTGCACCCTAGGGGACTCCACGTTGGAGGTCCCTGTTCTAAATATTTTAGCCTGTTTATCCAGACTTTATTTCTTTTAGTTCTTTATAACATGTTTATTCTCAAATGCCATGTCTAAGCCCGTTCTTAACAATGTTCCCTACGTTATTATAAATGAATAAAGACAATTCTAATTATAAATTTCTCAGCCAGTAGACAGAGGGTAAATGATTACTGTATAACAAAATTGTGGATTCCATAATATTGGGGTCGTTTGTGAAAAAGGGGAACAAATACTAAAAAAAAGAAATCAATACAATATTTAAAAAATACGGTATTAAAAACAATATATAGATATAACTCAAATTCTAGTTTTAAAATGTTTGAATCTCAAGAGGTTTTTAGGAAAATAAGCCAAGTTGCATTGTACCTGTGTTGTTTGAATTGTTTTTATTTGATTTTGAATCTCAAAAATGGAAGTTTCCATCTGTATAAGTATTTTCCTTCGGAATGGGGTGGGGCACATTATACGATTAAAAAAAGAAAGACAAAAAATATATATATATATATATATATATATATATATATATATAGCACGGCGGCGCAGTGGTTAGCGCTTGTTAGCGCTTGTGCGCTTGTGCGGCACAGTTCATGTCATGGGAACCTGTCGTGGGTTCAAATCCAGCTCCAGACTTCCTGTGCGGAGTTTGTATGTTCTCCCCGTGCTTGCGTGGGTTTCCTCCGGGCACTCCGGTTTCCTCCCACATTCCAAAAACATGCATGTCAGGTGAATTGGCCGGTCCAAATTGTCCATAGGTGTGAATGAGCGAATGAGTTGTCTGTCCCTGTGTGCCCTGCGATTGGCTGGCAACCAATTCAGGGTGTCCCCTGCCCACTGCCCGGAGATGGCTGGGATGGGCTCCAGCCCCCCCCGCGACCCTAATGAGGATAAGCGGTACGGCTGATGAGATGAGATATATATATATATATATATATATATATATATATATACATAATAAAAAAAATTAACATTTATTGGAATAGAAATTATTGAATTATTGCTCAAAAATTGTTTTGTTTACTCGGTATATGGAATTGAATAATTTTAATATTCTTTTTTTTTACTTTTGTTTGGTTTACCATACAAATTTTACGGTAAAATAGACAAAAACTTTACACGTAATAATACACTTATTCCTTAAAAAATCACTTGAATATTGACAATATATTTATAATTTTTTTGTCGAATAAACACCTATTAACCATAGTAATAAATGTACTTTTACTTTTTTTTTCTACTAACTACACAAAATACTGTACATTGAAATCAACTAAATACTCAACCCCGATGTGATAACACAGTCCAAATCTCCTAGAAAATTGAATATTGGAACAAATATTCCAAACAAATATATATTTTAAAATGAATCTTTCCATTGTATGACAGTCAGTAATAATTGCCTTGATTATTTAGGTCAGGGTGACAAGTAAAGGTTAGTCCTGACATCAGCTTTGGAACAGATTAGATCCACTGTAAGAAGCATTAGCAAACATCCACATCCCATATTATGAATACCATAAGCTTATGATTATTCCCGTGTAACACATGAAGCATTTATTGAGTTATGTTTATTTTGACGGCATTTATGTCTGTGTCTTATAGGCGCGGGTGAATCAGGAAAAAGCACAATTGTCAAACAGATGAAGTAAGAATTTCCATTTTTCCACACGGTAGAAAAACTCCTTCTAAGTATACAATCACAACATATGCATAATTCTTAAAGATAAATGGCCGAAATTAAACAAAATCAATAGTCTGTAGCAATGTTTCCTCTGATTTTCCACGGGTCTGAGGGTTCACACAAAGTCGGTGAGCAACGCTTGAAACAACAGTGAGCAACCATAATCCCAAGTGTGGCAAGATAAATAATTATCAAACATGTCCAAAACTTGACATCAAGTTACGTTTTGCTGAGTTTCCGGCAATGCAAAATTATTTTTCTCTTTTGAATGAATTGACTCATGTACTATTGCAAAGGTTGTACGGCCTACAAACGTCGTTTGTTCTTACAATTCTTTCACAAGATATCCATTTCTTTTTTTTCCCTGACATATTTTGTCGCATAATATTAATTAATTTTGGGGGGCTTATTTAGTCGGTTGCCAGATACAGAACTGTACTTTATTACATTTTTTAGTGGAAGTACAATGTTGGCAACACGATTCACTTGCTATAATTGGAAATTATTTGAATGCAACACAAACTTTTTCTTCTTTTTTCTGTGTTTTTTTTCTACTTTTTTTTAAAATTTCTTTAAAAAAAAGCCTCATTGTGTTTATTTTTTCCGAGCTGTTACTTTTTTCTTTATGTTCTCCATTTACTTTTTTCCCACGTTTCTTTCTTTCCTTTTTTCTGGCTTTTTTCTAAATGTTTCCTTCTTTTTTATCTTACTTTTGTTTCTTTTTTCCCAACTTTTCACTACTTTTTCATTTTGGTATTTTTTTCTTTTTTGTTCTATTCCCCCCTTCTTTTAAGTCATTTTGTGCAAAAACAACCCAAAGAGCCTTTTAGGACCCGAAAGAGCCGGTTCCTTTTAGTGAGCCGAGCCAAAGAAGCCGGTTCTCGACAAACTCTACTAACTTTACTTTTCAACTTCGTTCGACATTGACTTCAAAATACCGCATTTAGGACACAACGTCAGGGGAACCCGTGTATTTTTACCTTCATGCACTGTAACTTTGACTTAAGTCGCTTCTTAATTAGTAATTTTGAGCCCTCGTTTTTGTGCGCTGGCTCGATTTTCTTGTGCGCTGAGAATGTGGGAACACTGGTCTGTAGTCTGTAATAGTCTGTGGACTGTACAGCTCATTACGACTTCTTGTGAATAAGGGCTAAACAAATAAACATGACTTGACTTTAGTTTAAAGAGACAATATTAGCCTACTTCAAACACATTTATGGTCACACAAACCATTCATTGCCTGTATTCATCAATTGTTTACCATAGTCAAATACCAGACCCCTTTCTTAATCTACAGAATTATCCATCAAGACGGTTACTCTCTAGAAGAGTGCTTGGAGTTTATTACCATCATCTACAGCAACACCTTGCAGTCTATCATGGCAATTGTGAAAGCTATGAGCACGTTCGGCATCAACTACGGCCATCCAGATCAGCAGGTAGTAAAATGCTGTTGCATCCTGTTCCAAAGGCCTGTCCATTACCTCGTTTTCTTTTGCCATTCCAGGATGATGCTAGGAAATTGATGCACCTGGCGGATACCATCGAAGAAGGTACCATGCCCAAGGAGCTGTCCGACATCATCCTGCGCCTGTGGAAAGACTCCGGGATCCAGGCTAGCTTTGACCGGGCCTCTGAGTACCAGCTCAATGACTCTGCTGGATAGTAAAGACAACTCTCTCGGAATTATGTTCAAATTTGGAATGGAAAAATTGGTATGAAATCAAATGCATTCTTTCTCTTGCTCAGCTACCTTAATGACTTGGAACGTCTGATCCAGCCGGGTTACGTACCCACTGAGCAGGATGTGCTGCGATCCAGGGTGAAAACCACCGGCATCATCGAGACCCAGTTTTCCTTCAAAGATCTCAATTTCAGGTTCGATTCAATTTGGAAGATCCCTAATCTTTTGTCTGTACCCAAAGTTTTTTAAGGTAGAATCTTTTCCTGGGAATACTAGCCTTGAGAAAAGAAACTTATTTTGGGATTCAAGCCTAAATCATCTATGGTAACTAGTAAATAATGTAGAACAATCTCACGAGATTGAATTGTGATGAGAACCTACTTTCCAAAACATGAATCTATGGCAGAGGTGGGCAACCTGGTGCACGAGGACCACGTGTCCTGCATGTTATTGGAGGTTTCTCTTTTTCAACTAAGATGATTTCAATCAGTAGAAAAGTTAACAAGCTCCTGACAGCTTGCTAACAAACTGATCATTTTATGGCCTGAGTTGGAGAGAAGAAACCTCCAAAAACAGAATATGCAGCCCACAAGAACTGGGTTGCCCACCTCTGATATATGGTGACATGACACTACTCTCAAGACTTGATCCTTCTCCCAAGACTTAAACATTTTCTTAAAGGGGTTCAAACGGTCCCGAATCAGTAGATCATTTTGTCTTTAGTAGAATTAAAATCACATACGACTGTCTCTTGATTGTAAAGCTTTCTCAGAGGACTACAATCTCCTCCAATTGATTTATTACAAGACTCAAACTGTCAATGTTTTCTTCCTAGACTACAACCTTTTTTCCTTTCTCACTGGTCTTGAACCTTTTGTTTTTTATGAAAAAATGTGTAATGTCTACCCACATAGCAGGCACATACGGCCCAGATTTAGCATGGATGTGGCCCAGATGCAGATCTGGGCAGTCTCTTTAACAGATCTGTGCTTGCTATCTGGGTAAGGATTATAACTTTTTGGACACTAAAACTATCCCTGTGAAGCCTTGCCCCTGAAATATAGCCTTCCATTTTCTTTGCAAAACAGCAGATGCGGCATGTTAGCAATATACCATAAAAGTCTACGGTCCGCTGTCAGAAGGGCTATTGTATTTTGGTCTTTGATTCCACAGGATGTTCGACGTGGGTGGCCAGAGATCGGAAAGGAAGAAGTGGATTCATTGCTTCGAAGGAGTCACGTGCATCATCTTTATCGCCGCTTTGAGCGCCTACGACATGGTGCTGGTGGAGGATGACGAAGTGGTGAGACACTTGGAAGGAAAAGGACATAGCGTTTTCCTCAAAATGGGATGATTTGTCGGTTTACCTATACGGGAATGAACCGATCAGATTAAAATGACAGAATTGGGTTTGTCCTTTTACTTGGGGGGGAAAAAAAAAATCATAAAACCCTTTGATATATATTCTTCAAATCAAGTTCAACCTAGTCTATTCTTATTTAGACATGATTGTTATAATTTAAGTTATTATTTCCTCTTCAATTAATTGGCAATTTTGCTTCGTGTTTGGAGCCTCCTTTCCTCCACAACCAAAGCATAACATTGCTGCAACAGTGATTTGCAGTGAGGTTTTGATAGGGTGGTCGTTTTGGTTGTAACATTTCTCAGAATTCACTGTGTGAATATAACTTGTTTTTATATTCCTAAATATAAAAACAATCTTTCTCACACACACACACACACATGAAGTAACGGTTCAATAATCAGTCTAATTGCGTGTCTTGTACGTTTATCAGTTTTGTACTCTTTTATTTTGAAGTTGCATTTCCGGTGTATATCTGTTTCCTGTGTGACTAAAGTTAACTAGACACACGGGGGCGCGCAGTGTGTGGCCGGGAGCCCAGCCAGGGCGAGTGGCGTTTGGGCCATCACCAATGCTAATAAATTGTATTTACCTTAATGCTTGTTTTTATTTGTTTAATTCTGCCAACATAGAGTTCATATGTGTCTTGTAAAGATAAATGAACATACATCTTATTCAGGTAATCTTCCAATATTAAAAAAGTCCATGCAACAAGTAAAAAAAAAATAGTGGGTGACTACCTGTTAGCTAGCTAATACTGTCACTAATTCAATTGTTTGGGCTGGGATGTGTGCAAAACCAGAACCCTAGGTCTCAATATCGCTTTCTGCAATGAGGCAAGATAATTGCGTGCCTCACTCTGTATATGCAAGTGTTCAGCATAGTAATAATGCACATACTATTTGTATAAATATGTTAGAATTATAATTGTATTCATGTATACCGTAAATTCCGGACTATAGAGCGCACCTGATTATAAGCCGCACCCACCACATTTTAAGAGGGTAACCGCTTTTGTATTTACACAAGCCGCACCTGTATATAAGCCGCGTGCGCCCACGTTAAAACTTGTAACACAATCACAAAATTAACCCAATCCCTACTTTGAGTCCCACGAAATTAACTGAGCATAAAGTACTCAGTTCAACAACCACATCCGGCAAAATAAACAGAAAATGATACCGGTAGTTAAGATATGATGCAGACCTGCAGAATCCAGGTCCCGTTAAAAGTAATCCAAGGAAAAAAAGTGTATATTTCCAAAGGTAAGGGTGGGAAAAATATATATACACTTTTGTCTGCCGTGTCCACAAACAATCACCTTTACCGGTCCCCACTTCCCGTCATCCCCCGCATCTGTTACGCCCCTTCTTTTTAATTGGTCAGTGCAAGACTTATCAGAATAAGTGTCCAAAATAAATACAAATACATTACAAAAACATACAGTTGCAAATACATATTATACATGGTTACACATAGAAAGACGGTACACCGAGAGAGTTTTCAAAGCTTTAATAATAATATTATAACTTTCATCCCAAACCGTGCCTGTGAAGGGTAGCAAAACGCTACTAACAACACGCTCGCAATACAGTTAACGGGTCTGTTAAAAAAAAGACATATCGTACATGTAGAAATCACGGTAAACCGTTCTCATCTTCCTCCCTATAACTATCGTCATCAAAGTTGTCCTCCTTTAGTATGGGAAAGACACTTTGTCATATAGACGTCGTCCCACGCTCCCTTATTCAAAAACACGCTAGCAACATGCTCGCAAGGTAAAGTGCGCGCAGTAGCTCTGTTTCCTTCTTTATCGGACAGCTCGATTCCGTTTAGCTTGTAAGCTGCGTCATGTGCCTTGAACTCGAGCGCCGCTGGCAGCTGTTGGAAAAATTACATAAATTGGCCGCATCACTGAATAAGCCGCAGGGTTGAAAGTTTGGGGAAAAAGTAGCGGCTTATAGCCTGGAATTTACTGTATATATGTTCATTATATTATGCAAAAATTCATCAATGTTGATGATAATGCAAGTTTACATTTTTTAAAGTTCAGTATACCCCCTGCCGTGCCTTCATGTATTACCATTTGAGAACCACTGCTCTAGGCTTCAACTCTCATATGATCCTTACGGATGAAAGAAATTTTATAGAACTTCACTCTGCAGCTAACAAGTTTCCGCTAAGCCGGCATCTAAACTCCACAGAACCGAATGCACGAGAGCTTGCACTTGTTCAACAGCATTTGCAACCACCGCTACTTTGCCACCACCTCCATCGTCCTCTTCCTGAACAAGAAGGATGTGTTTGTGGAGAAGATCAAGAAGGCTCACCTCAGTATGTGCTTTCCCGACTATGATGGTGAGGCCAATCTTTTAAACTTTTTCTTAAGCACTGACAACCCGCACTCATGTTGTGCTTCCGTGTTTTTTTTTTTCGAGGTCCCAACACCTACGAGGACGCCGGCAACTACATCAAAGTGCAGTTCCTGGACCTGAACATGCGCCGGGATGTCAAGGAGATCTACTCGCACATGACTTGCGCCACAGACACGGAAAACGTCAAGTTTGTGTTTGACGCCGTCACCGACATTATCATCAAAGAAAACCTGAAAGACTGCGGACTCTTCTGAAGGAACTTTGAACATGTAAGTCAACATAAAGATTCAAGGATTCGGGTGGGTTTCATAGGTTCTCTTGAAGATTGGGTCAAGAAATGAGCTAAGAATTTCAAACTACAATTTGAGATTTGACCAAATTTTTCTACCTTCTTTTACCCTTTCTACCCCCTTTCTCTTTTTAGATTTATATAATCATGATTTACCTGGACGTTAGCGAGGACGGACAACACAGCTCCCCTCAAAACTCAAAAAGACATAGCTCTGACTTCAGTGGACTGAAGAGAAACTATAAATCACCAGAAATCTCTTCAGTTGAGTTGGTTATTGTTTGTTGGGTATTGCTTTAGTGGAGCTAACTAGGGAAGCTATGCAATGTGTAGCGTTCCCTCTCTGCACATACAGGATCTGAAGTTCAACCTCTGTTAGACTAATACTGACTTCATATGATCCTGTCATAGATCATTCCTTCATTAGAATGACTGAATTTTAGCATTAAAATTGAAAGTCTGTAACACAGCTGAGAGCAGACGTTGTTTGAAACCACAATTAAAGCTTCTCTAGAGAGACTTTGCTTCATTTCCTTCATTTTTAAAAAGAAGAAATAAAGTGATGTTGGAAATATCGGACCATTTATTTGACCTATAATTAGTATTTTGGGTTGGGGAATTTTGCAAGTAGAGGTTCCTTGCAGATCCAAAGAAGTTCTCAAGTATTATTCATATCAATATTCAAAGATGATTGTTTGACAAGATCACCCTACATCTTCAACAAGAATTAAACCTAGCAAAAGTCTTGATTGGACTTTTTATTTTTGGAGTACAGTGGAACCTCGGTTTTCGAACGCCTCTCAGTTCGAACAAATCAGAGTCCGACCCAAAATTTCGAGATATTCTTGCTTCGCTGTTCGGTCAAAAAATCGGAGTTCAAACGCCGGTAATGCATGAGTGCGTACGCTTGGGTGCGATGCTGAGCGGCGTACGGGTGTTTTAGCCCCTTATTATGCCTCCGAAGAAAGTCAGTGCAAGCAGCAAAGTTGCTACAGGTGCAAAAATAAAAGTAGTGCGTACAACTATTGTAATTAAGAAAGAAATAATAGCCAAATATGAAGGAGATGTGCGAGCGCCTTCTGCTGACCACCACAAAGGTAAGACATCCTATTCATAAGGTTACGATAACGCGAACGTACGATTAGCCTGGGTTAGCTTTAAGTTTACGTTAAACATTGAGGGTGTTGGAACGGAGCCCAACATTGAGGGTGTTGGAACGGAGCCCCCTTTCCAATGAACCGCTCACCAATTGTTGTGGAGACCCGGGTGCTAAATGACTTGTAAACGACCTAATTTTTTCATTTTTACACGTTCATGTTAGCGCAATCTTTCGTACGGAAGATTCCGATAACGCGAACGTACGATTAGTCTGGGTTAGCTTTATGTTTACGTTAAACATTCATGGTAAACATTCAGGGTGTTGGAACGGATTAAAACGATTTACATTATTTTTAATGGGAAAAATGATTTCAGTGATCGAACAAATCGGTTTTCAAACAGGGTTCTGGGGGAACGGTCGAGAACCGAGGTTCCACTGTAATCCAAAGGAATAATATAAATGTCAAGTAACAAATGAACATCTCCTATACGTGGCTTATGAGAGTATTCCGATTACAAGAGAGAACAGAGAGTGACGTCATTACACAGGAAGATATAATTTCCGCGTTCAACTTTTGGCATTTAATAAAGGATCATTTCATTTATTTCAATCACCACAGAACCATGTTTGTTCCCTCTCGTTCCAAGTGTTCCCCATTGATGAGTTTTGTGTTTTTTCAAGTTGAGCTTGTACATGGCATCCCAAAAGCATGGACTTGCCCAACATACAAATGGATATAAGTAAAAGATTTTCACCGTGGGGGCGAAAAATTAAATGGAAATGCCCCATAGAAGTTAATCAATACATATGAGGCATTGGCTAGCAAGTAAGCCAGAGTTTGCATGAGTCATTGACCAGTGTTCATTTTACTTCTGAAAAGTGATGGGTCCCGGGGACTCGCATGCTAAAAAATCTATGGGTCCCAACAGATTTATGAGTTCCCAAAATATAGTGTTATCGAGGTTGAAATTGTAAATCGGCGACAAATATATAAATATATAAATCTATATATTCATTCAGTTTTAATCATCACACATAATTGGTAATACAAAGCAGTTATCACTTCAGATTTTTCAGTTCACAAAAATATTATATATTATACAAAGTAATATCGCTGCAACATTAGTCTATATATTCATGCAGTTGTAATCACTTCACATTTTTCAGTTCATATATTCTTCGTGGTTTGCTGTCCTGCCACAGTTGTAATGCCTTCTCAAGGTCCAATTGCAGCAACAGAATTTCCATAGCTAATTTGTGGTTTTCATTGTCGTTGTGCGGATCCAATGTGCTTTTCTGAAAGTTCGTATTGCGAAATGATTTATGCAATCCAGTTTTTTTGTCACGCTGGGTGCACGCATCACAGAACATGTAGCCTCCATTATAATCCTCCTCATAGCGTAACCAGGAATATAATTGAGTCCATTTTGGCAGAAAAGTCCTTTTCTTGCTAGGAGTATTCTGTTATTTATCTTTCGTCGAATCGTTCGCTTCAAAACACGTGATTTCCTTCCCTTCGCGGTCTTCTGAAGAATTTCTCTGCCGTTTTTTTCGTGCCGGAATTATTGCCGTTGTTACCACTTTCTGTATTATGTTTTGACTTTTTACCGACACTGAGGAAATTACCAATTTTTTGTTGATTTGCACCTAATACCAACTGTTTTTACGGAGGCATACTTTTCTTTCACTCGACAACAACTAAAACAATGACGTCATCTCGAAGCAACGAGATCTTGTTTGCCGAGATCGGCGCGAGACCAAAACAACAATGGCAGATCTGCCTGACGAAAATTTTGGAGTGCGGTAAATCTTTGTTACAAAAGAAAAAAGTTATCGGGTAATAATGACAATTTGGTGTTAAAAAAAATGCATCCCGGGGATCCACGTTGATTTGACCCAATGCGTCCCCAGCAAAAATTATGCGTCTAGGACGCAGGGACGCGGGCAAACGAGAACACTGGTCATTCGTCTTTGTACTGCAAATCGACTGTTCTTTGTGGCACCAACAATATCCCAAATGAGGAAAACTGTACAAGCGCAATAATGCGCACATGTAAACAGATTATTTGAATAGAATGCACAAGTAATTGGAAAATAATAGGACTAACACAATCATTTCAATTGGGCTACTCACGGTCGCACTGAGACCTCAATTGGATTTCTGTGAATATTTAAATAGTTTTACAAAACCAGGATAAAGGCAATAGTTCTATTTCAACCGTAAACATTCCCAGTGACATGCAAGTTTCAAACCAAAACCAGAGAGTTTAATCTCAGTCAAAATAAATCAAAGTAAGAGACACATTTGAAGCCAAAATTATGTTTTGTGGTTTAGTTTCAAACTAGATATTTATGTTTCAGAAAATGTTTTGTCTAGTTTAGGATATCGAGTTTTGAGGGAAAGGGTTTGAAGTTTAGGTTAATAAAAAGTCTACTTTGCTCAATTAGATTGGGAACCTTGTTTAAGCCTTAGATTTAAAAAGACAACTTTACCAAAGCCCAGAAGCAGTAAACACACACTAAACCATGGTTGGCATCCTGTGCAGCAGATTTAATCAGCAAATTAACACATAAAACTGTGCCAATTAAAAAAAATGACGCACAGGCAATCAATAAGACCGTTTGTGAGATTGTTCATTTTTTGTTTTTTTCTTTAAACCCTGAGACAATTGTAGCAGGTTAAATAAGAAAAATACAATACTCCTCATGTATCAGGCAAAAAAACAGGTACAAAATGTTCACATAAAAAAAAAATCTATGGCCTTAATTAGTAGTTGTAAACATCTGTACATGGACTTGTGCAGAAAAAAATGATTGAAGGCACTTTAAAAACAGTGGTCAAAATGATTGCATGGGATTTTGTACAATATTACACCCGAGAAATGAAAATTCTACAATCGACAACCTGATCTTTAGGCATGATTTTAAAAAACAGGCAAAGAGCCCATGGGGTTAAGTTCAAACACTGTTTGACAGACAGGCACTGAATGCTTCATGATGTATGTCGAGTTTTTTTTGTGGATGGCTGACAGTCCCAAGTACACAACACTTTGAAATCCTGGTCAGAGCAGCCCTACCATTTGATCGATCTGCCTCATGTAGACACTTTTCAGGGGGAGCGTGTAGCGCCGTGAATCAGGGATCCGGAAGCACTGCATGACAAAATTAAGGATGATAATAATTGATTTAGATTTTTTGATATACCGCATTGTTTGGACTATAAGGCGCACCCAAAACCCCAAATTGGCCAGAAATTTAAATGTGGGCTTTATAATCTGGACAAAATTGGAAATGCGATACCATATTTGTGTTATGATTGATAGTTGATAAAGCAGACCATAATTGAATAACAATTGTCGCACTGGGGATCAAACCGAATAGCAAAAGCTTGAACAACAAATCCTAACCACCAGGCCGCTAGGGACATGGATGGTTGCAAACCATTGAATGCAACTGTGGTCATTGTAGTTGCTGTTTACGTTCCACCGGACGCTAACGTTCCACCGAATGCTAACGTTAGCATAGCGCTACATCTTCTGCCCGCTGCTATCAATAAACAGCAGCTCGCACACCCCGACGGAGCTTTTATTGTCGCCGGCGACTTTAATAAGGCATGCTTAAGGACTGTACTTCCCAAATTCATTAAATTCGTGGAATGAGCAATTGGGGGAAAAAACACTGGGCCGTGTGTACAGTAAGATCAAACATCTAGTTGGATCTGGCCATCTCTGTCTAGATAGATAGATAGATAGATACTTTATTCATCCCCTAAGGGAAATTCACATTTCCAGCAGCATCCCTGAGCTGAGAACAATACAATAATAAAGCCAAAAGAATACAATATGTATAATAATAATATTATAATATATATAATAATATAATATATACAATAATGTCCCTCACCCCCTCATCCACCCCGCTCCGGAGGGAAAAAAAGCCTATGCAACAAGGACAGTACAAACATCTTCTTTGTACCTTTATCTCTTTGTTTTCTTTGTCCTCACTGTAAAATGTGGACCTGGAGTGCCACCTCCAATTTCATTGTCACAATATATTCAACCCATGTTGTAACAATGACAATAAAGGTATATTCTATTCTATTCTATTCAGATGTCGTCCAACACTAGAGATACAGACGACACATAAAAAGCATTTGGGTCATTATCATTATCTTACTATTTTTAGTAACAGTACCAAGGGATGTAAGAGTAGAGACAATGTGGGGGTTGGGGTTTTTAAGGGTTATTGATCTATCTTCGTTATTCATTATCCATTATCCGTTATCGGTCAGTTCATAATACGCTACAAGGCCTAGGAGCCGGGACACTTACTCTCAGCCAAAAGGCCAAGCTAAGGTCCTAGCCCTAAAGCCTTGCTGCGATCATTGCGAATGCACCGTTCCCGGAGGTACTGCAATACCGGGCCGATGCGTGGAGTGGACAGAGCAAGCTCATATTCCATCTCCGAAATGCAAAAATCAAAGATAGTGACTTCATAGAAAGTACACAAAAGGCCAAGCTATTCGCATTTGCGGTTGTTTCACTTTTTTTCAACTCCACTAGACCACTAAGAAAATAGCCAGATCATGAAAAGGTCTTATCTCATTTTCACACTATTTTAGTCACGGTACCAGATATGTTAGAGAAATAGAAAGTGATTCAAGATTGGTTTACATTTTTGTTTCACTTTTCCTCAGCTCAAATTAAGCATTGCGAGTGACAAACATTTTGAATATGTGCTGCTATGTTTTGGTATCTTTAAGGACGAACAAATTACTTCCCACAATGCCTTTCCCTTCATTCAGTTCAGAATCTCGTGCGCTTCGTAAAGACTTTGCGAGTCAGTGATACAATACTCAGGGATCAGAATTTTCCGCGGATCCGCGGATTTCCGCTGTTTTTGAACCCCAAAGGCATTCCGACTTTTTCACTTTTTCTCTTGCGTAGCAAACAAATTCAAAATCCGACTGTCTCACTCTTTCCTTTATTGCTCTGGCGCACCCTGGCGGCCGTTAGAAAAATTGCTGCTTTATTCCTGGACCCTGGCTATTTCAGCTGAAAATGAAAATCTCCATTCTGATCCCTGAATACTGTATTCCAGTGGTACCTAACATTTTCTGTACCACATACTGGTTTAATGCCAAACAACATTTTTGCTAATTGGCCCAATTATAACATTGACAATTTGGAGCCATGACTAAAAAGTGTGATGATGAGGTAAAACCAAAGACCTTTTCATGTGTCGTCTGTATAGTGGTCTAGTGTATAGGATTTGGTGCACTTGATCTGAGTTCAAATCCTGTTTTATACAATGATATGCAATTGTGATCAGTGATTTATTCGACTGATCATTCAATGGCACAATATTGTTCGTGCATCTTTAGACATTACATTGGTTTTAATACCATGCACCTTATAGTCCAGTGCACCTTATATACAAAAAATATATCACAAAAGACCATTTTTGAGGGAGCGCCTTTTAATCCATTGCGCCTTATATTGCAAAAGACACGGTTATGATTTTCACAAATGAACATTGATGCTTACATTGCTGGCATTCCGCGAGGCTTGCTCAGTGTTGGGGGTCCACAACGGCGAGTCTTCTTCGCGTGGACACTTTGCGTTCCATCCTTTCTCCCGGAAGCGCTTATCGACGGGCATCACATGCCCCTCGGTGGTGAAGATGTACTTATTACCCGACTTGTGAAGTGGGTTATCCTCGTCGAACAGCTGCCGTCAAACAATAATGTCATATCACTTACTGCAAGCCTAGCTAGCAAATGATTATGGACGTCTACAGTTGACAATTAAATAGGTGAAATAAGATATATTTCAGACCTTTTCACAGCATTTCTCTCACATTGTTTGCATGCCCAAAAACGTATAACATTCAAACATTGCGGTGGTTTTGCGTATGGAGTTGCGTCTCTAACATATTGGTTCTGCTATTGGTGAACGTCATATAAGATGCTGGTCTAGTATTGGTTTGCGCCAAGGCATCATGAAAACGCCAAAATGCTATTGGCTGAACATCCTATCACGATGCGTTTCTCATCATTCAGTTCAGAATTCCTTGTGCTTCATAAAAACTTTGTGAGTTGGCGATAACAATATTGTGTATTTTTTGTAATATGTATTTTGGCTATGGGACCCAAGGCTCGCAGCGATGCTAAAGAACAAGCAAAAACATGATAACCATTGAAACAAAGCTTCTGATTATCAAAATGTACGAAAAAGGCAGATTAATTACTACCCTTGCTAAGTTGAATGACTGAAATCAATCATCGATCCTGGCTATAACTTAAATTTAAGGGAGGTAATTAAATCAAGGAAAACTTATTAGAGAATGATAGCCTTTGCAAGTAGAAGTATTAAAATTATTTTTAATAAGCTATAACCCCCGCCCCCCGCAGCTACTCTACTCGACCAGCTCAAGTCTCGTCAAATACATGTACAATCTAATTTTTCTTTTATATGTATATTTATGTTATTTAACCAAGAATACATATATTACACATAAATAGTACTTGACATATACCATTTAGTGTTTTATTCGTTTTTTTATCTGGGGTACTGGGACACATTAACTATGCGCCATAGGCTTCAATATAGCAATGTGGCTAAGTGGCAATTTCACCTCAGAATAGATTATTCCCATATCCGTGGGGTTTACCGTATGGCTGTCAATAGTATAAAAAGTGTTTGAAAATGAAGTAAACTTGTCATGGTGGGCAAGAGTTCATACCAGATAAAGATATTTGCAGGTCTCACTTAGAAAGAAACTCTCCATGCGGTCTTCTTTGGATTTGTCCACAACATGATGGAGAGTCGCGTAGCCACACCTGAAACATGCAGAATATTGTGTATCAATCATTTTAATCCACCTGCCCCAAAAAAAAAAGAATAAAAAAGCGTGCGAGGAAGGCACCAAGCTTACCTGACTTTCGTAGTGTTCTCAAGGCTCTGAAGAATATCCATTCCAACGTGCAAGTAGAAAGGATTTTTGGTCGCCTGCAAGGGCAATTAAGACATAAAAGCTATAAACCCAATACATTTTAATTATTTGTAATAAAATGGTTATAGATATCTTGTCTGATTTTGTCCTATCAAAATATTAGCTTCTCAAAAGTAGAAATTATTCAATTAATGTCTCAAAATAATGTTTCTGGACAGTTACATGTTTGAAAAGAATGAAATTAAAATACTGACCTTTGTAATCTGAGCAGATTAGTTTGACAAAATAATTGACAGATTAATTATCTATTCTAATTAGGGATGGCTGAGCACTGATACCAGGTATTGGTGTCATTGGCAAGATATTCTTTATTTTAAGGTATCAGGCTGCCTATCTAGTGGCTGTTTTATACAGTATGTTGCAGTAATGTCTCATTTATTGCAAATGCTATGTTCCAAAAAGAACCTGTGACAGGCAAAATCTGTGATTTAGAATCAGGGGTGGTTTTGGGTTCAGGACTCTCACTTTTTTGAAAATCACATAAAACTTTGTGGTTAGGACTATTATTATTACTACGCCGTACACACAAACATACACATACAGAAGAAAAAAACATGGAACTTTTTAGACAATGATGCATTCTATTCGACACTAGAATTCCACCCTACAATTGACATTTGTATCTCATACAGTGACCTACGATAGCGTGATATTTAGATAAAACCCAATGCATTTTAGATTGTCATCTACATAACTAGTGGTCCAGTGGTTGGAGTTCCGCCACGAACTGGGATCGAATCCCCTAGTACAACCAATGGTTTGCGATAACACTGTAAAGCTTTGTGTATAACGCACACCCAAACCTTGTGTTCTCAATTAGGTAAAAAGGGAATATGTGTCATATACAAATAAGTAAGTTACATTTCTAAGTTACATTAGGCCCTTTGATGACAGCCGATACGTGGATGTGGCCCTCGGTGAAAAGAAGTTGGAAACCCCTCTTTGAGGGTAGCACTTTTATTTTAAAAAAAAATATATATATATATTTTAGTTACCAAAACAATAGTGATGATCAAAAATCTGACTGTCATAAAAGTGAAGTCGGCTCACCTGATAAAGCAAGTAGGTGGACTCCACCAACTCGGGCCTGAGCGGGTAAAACAAGACATCAGGAGCCTGCCGCTGCCAGTTGTACCTCTCTGGCAAAGCCCCAAAACGCTTCCAGATGGCGTAGTAAAAGGCATGAAGGCAAATGGCATTCTCGACGTCACCTATTAACACCTAAAAATAGGACAAGAAAATGGTTTTCTTTAGATTTAGGTGACAAGTGTCACTATGTTTTAATGTGCATGCGCTGACTTGCAACCCGGGAAAAAAAGCCTGTAAGGAATCGATCCAGGTGTTCATGATCTCGCCACTCATCATGTTCACATTGACGTAAATGGGCGGGTCGCCTTCTCCTTCATTGCACGACTCTCGCCTATAAGAACAAAAATGATAATATTTCAAACAATTGAGCGCTCGGATGAGAAAAGGGGGTTTCCAAACTCACCCTCGCCTCAAGTGGTTCTGTATGCTGGCATAGGCAGCTTGAAACATAGCGTAGTCCTCCTTCTCGCCAAACAGGATGTACGACTTGAGCAGGTACTCATAGAATGAGTCCATACCAGCTCCCAGACCACTTTGCGTGCCCACCCAGTGGCCCGTCTGGATGTTGACGATGTTGCCTGATCAGGAAACAAATTAAAAAACTGATTCCAAAAGAGCTGGTTATTGATCACAATTAGTGTATCGCAAGGTTCAGCTGTTTTGGTAAAGAGCGAAACTGCAGTCGCCAGCTATTCGTACAGATAACATCGAACGTACGACCTGCTCGATTTAAGTCACGACCATGGCTCATTTTTTTCCAGCGGATGCTCAATTTTAATAGCAAATGGTTATTTTACCCCACTGATACTCATTTTTTACAACAGGTGGTTGTTTTATTTTGTTCAGGAGATGCTCATTTTTTTAGTTCAATGTATGGCACAGGGCGGCACCGCGGCTGAGTGGATAGCACGTCCGCGGCACAGTTCTAAAGTCATGGCATCAAATGTCACCTAGTGGCCGCCTGGGGCTTTTTCAAAGTTGTTTGATAATGGAAAATGATATGGTTTCTTGAAGAGGACAAACATTCAGAACGTTTTCCAATGAGTATAGATATATTCAGTGTGTGGTACTACATTTTTTTATAAGGCTTACAAAAAGCGTCACATTTTTTGCAGGTCCAAACATGTTTTTGGGAGGTCCAATATGGCTCGTTCAACATTTTGGGTTGCCATACACGGCCTTATCCACCTGGGATGTCGGGGCACCAATTCCTCCATTGTAAATTAGGCAAATAAAGCCTGGTGGCGCCCGACCCTCTCCAGGTCGTTCTTTTGGGTAAGGGTAAACTCCCCCCACAATAAATAGATAGGACTTGTTTCCAAGGTTACCAGTAGCAGGATAACCCTCCTGATCTGACTAAGATACAGCAATTTCATAATCTAGTCCCCGCTGTAGTTGATGTAAAGCGTCCTCCCTCTCTTCAGAAATGAGCTGGACCTCTGCTGCAGCCCATCACAGCCCGCAAAGCCTTCTGGTACGTATGTGACAATACTGATACCAGATCTTAAATCACTGGTAAAAAACTCTTTACTTACGAAATTTTGAGGAGACCCGTTTTGTTCATGTTAACGTTGTACTGTAAGCATTGCATCACTTGTGGCTTTCACATTCTTGTGACATTCATATTTTCGTGGATGACGTTACTTCCTTTTGATTTTGTGCCATACTAAAGGCTCTTTGTTCGAAAAAGTAATTTGAATTTTCATATAATTTTTAGATATCTTTCAGTTTTTATTCTTATTTTGAAGCTAACTTCCAATAAGGTTAAACAAGTACAAATTATTTAGTGAAAAGAGAGCTTGGTCCCACAAAGATGACATTCACAAGTCCATTAATAATTGTGCAAGTTTGGAAATTAGCTAATTAATGCATGTCCAAAACAATTAACAGAGTAGCATTTTTTAGCCCACACATAGTAATCAATTTGTTTACAGATTAAAGTCCCTCAAAGAATGCCTTTTCTAGGACCGATTCCAATTTTGGCACCAGGGGAATACTTGCTACCGGTAAGAGCGGAGAATACAAAACACATTGCTGCCAGCTCCTGGTGGTAGATGAAGCTGCAGGCAAACACTTTCATGGCTGTCTGAGGAAACTTCCCAGACAGGGCCGACTCCCAGGCAAGGGAAAACCAAGCCTGAAAATCTCCATGAAAAAGCATTGATCTTGTTTATTTTGCCCGCATACTCGGCCACTGCTAACAATGCCCGTTTGGAGTGCTCTTTATGTCCTCGTCATAATATACATACAATTTAATTCTTACGACATAAAAGTTTGCCTATCCTGTAAGGTAGACGTCAGGACTCAGCGCAGTAAATACATATCGCCTCGGCAGCAGATGGCGAAATTGTAATGGATTTACGACCAGTTTGTCAGAATGGATCCTGGTCGTGAGTCAGATGTTAACCTGTAATAACACTTATCAAACAATGTACTGTACCGAGCAGACCAGTTTCACTGTTCCTCAGCTTCCAGAGGGCCTTGACAGCTCGCCGAGCCACAGACTCAAACGTGGTATCTCCCGTCAGACGGCTCAGAATTCCAAACTCCACGAGTAGGGATCCGGCTCCCGCAGTGCACGTCTCGTTAATACTGCCAGACGGGACTCCAGTTTTTAAGTTTACCTTCATTCGAGAAACAAAATTAATTACAGCAAAATAAGAAAGAGTCAATGCAAAGACCAGAGGATGGAGACACCAACCCTGGGATACGGGATGCCTGTGCTGGTGTTTTCAAAGGCGGGGAGCAAACGCACGGCTAGGTCTTGAGCCAAGTCCAGAAGTTGGTTATCGTAACCCTCATAGCTCAACCTTCCGAATGGATGTTTGGAATCCGTGAGGAGAATGTGAGCCGAGATGAGACTCCCTAGTATCCTTCATAAGACCCAACCAGACCAGATTGTTAATAATAATTAAAGACGCTTGTAATGCATGGTTTTAGAGATTTTTAAAAATAGAACAGTTACTACTAGTTTTGTTAAAGGCTGAAGCTCTAAAGCCCTTTACCCCCTAAAGCTTTAACTCACTGACGTCTCAACTCATAAACTTAACCTTAAAATTGCTTCACTTAATAGTAATAGCACCTTTCAGAATTAAAGTTAAAGCAGCGTTAAATTCAAAAACACAAATATCAGTATAATAAATTTACTATGGAAACCTCATATCATGTTAACAGTATAACACTATGATGTTTTGTGGAGGTTTACAATATTTAAAAAATACAACTGGGATGCATGACTTTTTCACCATTTAATTCTAAATTTTAGGTTTACTCGGTCAGTTTACAAATATGCATGAAAATCATCATGATTTACTCCATTCTGCTTTGCAGGACAGAATTGACGGATATACAGTGGGACCTCGCTACTTCGCGCTTCGACATTCGCGGATTCAGAGCTTTGCGGGCCTAAAAAATAATAATAATAATAAAATTAAATTTAAAAAAAAAAAAATATATATATATATATATACATATACATATATATATATATATATATATATTTTTTTTTTTTTAAGTATTTTTGAAGGGGCGTCGCTACTTCATAGTTCCATGTTCGCAGGTTCAGAGCTTCGCAAGTCTAAAAAATAATAACAATTAAATAAAATTAAAAAAAATAAATGTATATATATATATATATATATATATATATATATTTATTTATTTTTTTTTATTATTTTTTTTTTTAACCATTTTTTAAGGTGCGCCGCTACTTCGCGGATTTTCACTTATCGCGGGTGGTTTTGGTCCCCATTAACCGCGATAACCGAGGTCCCACTGTATTAAAATGTCATTTCGGTGAGTCCGTCCGTTTGTCTTAGTCAACAAAAACAGCTTGTGTCACTTAAAAAGGCCACAAGAAGTGGCACTTTTTGGAGGCAGGGGAAAATTAATTTATCCGTTATGTGATTATTTTAAACATGTTTTCACTGAGCTCTATTTAAAACATGTCTCAATACTCGGTTTAAAAACATCCATCCATCCATCCATTTTCTGCTCTGCTTTATCCTCACTAGGGTTGCGGGGGTGCTGGAGCCCATCCCAGCCATCTTCGGGCAGTGGGCAGGGGACACCCTGAACTGGTTGCCAGCCAGTCGCAGGGCCCACTGAGAATGACAACTCACTCACCTATTCACACCCAGGGACAATTTTGCACATCATTACTGTCATGTGTTCATCTTAAGCAGTTTAAAAGTAACGTTTTTTTTTAATTTAAGGTTAAAAAACAATTTGTTTGTATGGGTAGTGTAATGGCTGCGGTGTCCAAAACATTCCTCTTTAAAACTAGACAAAAACAATATTATCAACCACACTTTTAAACTAATTTGCTGCTTGTAATATCCTAACATGAAAACAAACATATACTGTGGTATTTTTAAAATCTTAAAATTTCTAGTTTCTTCATCATCTATATACGGCTCACCACGGCTAACCACTTGGTGGGGCATAAGAATAATTTCCAACAAAAGGATACATTTAATTACATGATGGTGCTGTTTAAGAAACTATCTATTGTATTTTTTAGCCCACAGATTGCCCTTTTGTAGTTCTTTTGAACAAAAACTATAACTATTTTTAATTCAGTGTAAAAACATAAATCTATGGGAGGAACAGTGAAGCTTCGAGAACAAAATTAGGCATCAACTTTTCAGCATTATAATTTAGGCAAGCTCGAAGTGAAATCATAAAAACATATTGTTAATAGAATAATCCCTTGAAATATGGTTAATGAAATGTTTGAAAGGTAAAGAAAAAAGTGTAACTAATTTCTCAAAAGTATGAATCTTTTAAAAAGTACTATCTCCCTTATTATGTTTTCTTGGGAAATCAAAGGGTATAGTGGCAATGTATGAACGTACAAATAATGTATTGTTACGACAAATGTTTGTTATTGTGTTTATGGTTTTGCAGCAGGTACCTGATGTTGGCTTCAAAGACCTGCACGGTTGAGTCCTTGTCAAATGACACAGTGTCAATAACGAGCTCAACGGCCCGCTGGAACTCGGTGACATTTCCAAGCACCTGAGGGAGAAACTCGAAATGAAATATTTGGCACCAATGTCATTATAAAAAGAAAAGAAACCAGTTCAGACCGTACTTCCCAAATGAATCACATACCAGCAAGGTGTCTAAGACGTCAATGAGCGTCAGCGAGTAGTTTCCCAGAACATCATTGATGTTGATGTTAGATCTGTAGTTCAAAGCAAAACCATTTGTAAACAACTTGCAGGACGGAACTGATATGATAGATGTAAACTAATACTGTATATTTTAACTACTTTGTACCATTTTAAATTGTGAGTGAGCGTAAGATATGTCTGCTGACGTTTGGCTAATGCTTTTTTTTGGTATGTTGATCCTTTTAGTTGACTATAAAATCTTTCAGACATGGAAAAAGTCACAAAAGGTACAAATTGAATTAGTTTAAATCCTCATATTATGTAATAAGAAATTACAGTGGAGTTCCCGGACTTGGGTGAATTCATTTACTGTAGATGTTGCATGATTGTAGGTACTTTAGTTTCATCATTTCTAAACTTCAAGTACTCTCTGTGTCCCGTTTTGGCAATGCCCACCACTGTCTGACTACATATTAATAGAAGCATAGTGCATAAATCATGTGTAGATTATTTACTGCTTATAGCTATCATAGCAAACCATCTCTTATCAGGCATCTGAAAATGCCAAAGAGTCTTTGTCAAGGAATTGGGTAATAGGTTGAAAAGGTAAAATCAATATAGTACACACTTCTGCCACCTATGTTTAACTTTCTGTTTCGTTTTTGCTTGTTCTTATTCTCCTTCTACTACAATTGTAAATATTACAAACTTGATTTATTGATACTTAAAATAGCAGTATAACAGTGACGTGCAGTCAGGGGAGGCACAGCTTCACTTTTCATTATGGAAATGTTCGCATTATGTTATGATTATTATTAAGACAAAAGTCTGGAACGCATTACTAAGTAGAGCATCTGCAAATGCAGAGTAAGGAAAGCAATTCTCTAGCCTCGTGGCAGAGGGCAATATTGAGACCAAGGATTCTAATTTAGCACACACCTCGGCCCCAAACAATACCATTTTTGATAGTATTGGCAAGCTAAAAGCATGTCAAGGCATCCATTTTTTTTCTTATTGCTACTTCTTTTCTTATTGGAGGATAACCTATCTATTGATGCTTTTATTCGAAGGGAGCAGTATATAGACTTTTATTCATAAGTTAAGGGTATGACATTAAAAGCTTTCTCTATACTAGATTATATATTGCTTTCCTGCTCTGTCAATTAAATGACAATAAATTTTTAAATCTGATTGTGCCTCACCAGAGAAAAACCTTACCGCATACGATATAAATAACGTAACAGCTTTCAGTTATTTTAATGATCTACAAACCTATAGATTATTTTGAAGAGAATAAGAAACTTAAAAGAACAGCAAGGAATTTGGAACTACTTTACTCGCTGCGGTCAAGTCTTGGCTATTGTCATTATTGCAGCTTCTGTCAAGCTCCTTATACTGAGCGTGCAAGTACATGCTTTTGCTAGATACGCTCAAAATATATACTTCTTTTTTAATCTTTCTTTGAGTTCTGGTTGGGCATTTGGACTGTACTTGAGTCATTTCTTTTCTTACCTTTACCAATTTCATGCTACAATAATAAATAGAAGGCCAAAAATCACGGAAAGAGCACGATCACACAGTAGAGATATTCTCCGACTGGCTAAAGAACCCCTGCCTATCATACCTGATAATGAAACTTCACCCTCTTTGTTCCATCTGCAGACCCAAAAGACACACTAGACCCTCCACAAGGCAACCCCTTTGTTCCTACTGGTTAGTTCACGATTATGTTGATTGGATTACTGGAGCCGACTGACAACGTTTCCCATTGTAATTAAAAAAAATCTATGGCTATGTTCTTGTGTCATGATAGAACAATGATTCATGATTCCTGATCATAAAATGTTTAGTTTGGGACATTTACCAACATGTGTACGTGACAGAAAAATAACCATTGGCAACCAAATAGAGAGTTTTTTATTAGTTAATCACATCAAATTACAGCATGCAATACAAATCGGGCTCGCAAGGGAGGGGCACACGGGGAAGGTCCGCCTTCCCTCCAGTTTCATCCCTCAAGGGTGGATTTAAGTCACATCAGCTATAATAGGTGGATGCACAGACCCCTCATTCTCTTTATGCTGCCGGATGAGGGGAAGCCTCCAAACCATGGGCCAACCCCCGTCGTGGTGTGGGGCCCTCAGATCGAGATCTTTAAATCACTCCTGGGCCCCAAAATGTTTCCTGCCGCTGGCCAAGACATGACCCACAAACTTGGGCATGTAATGGACAACATGCTGTCTGTTTTTTGGGGTAGCAGTAAGCTTAGTATCCATTTCTTAGGCAAATTTACCAAATTAGGCACGACAATACCAAATCATATACTTTTTAAAGATATTACTAAGTTGCCATCTCTATTCAACTCCAAATCTTTTCCCCACACTGTTTCTTTTTTGTTGATTAGAAATGTGAGTTTCTCTTGTCAACAATGTCCTTAGTTCTATATTTTGATTTAATTTTCCTTGCCACGTAAAGAAAACATAGTTTGTTAGAATCAAACTACATTTGCATTAGTTATGTGTGTGTCTAAATTATTCTTCTTAAATATAAATTTCTCTTAAGACAGTTTCCAGTACCTCACCCCCATTCAGAGTCGAAATAATTGTATTTTCATTAAATAACGGAATCCAGACTTCGTGGTCGCCACCATGTTTCTCTTGAATCTTGTTGCTACTCTGCGCTCATATGGCAATGGTTTTTGATCGCATTAGACATAAAATGGCCATCTAATGGTCGAATATTACTTAATGTAGCTCTTGGCTATTTCATGTCAATTTTGTTTGGAATGATGCAATAATTTTCCATCAAAAAAGAAACCCTTAATAGAGAAAACATTCAACTTTTAAGGCCACCTCAAACAACGGACCCACATTTAATTTATTACTGATCATTTGAAACTTTTCATTGGTCTGACAAAAATGTGGTATTGTTTGAAGGATTTTTAATTTTATTTAATAGACTATAAGGGATTTAATATAATACAAATTAAATTTTGCTGAATGCAGTGGGGATTTTACACAGGAAAGGCTTGGGGTCAGTGTGGCCTGGACAAGAATTATGTTTAAAGAAAGCCGAGAACGAGGACAAGGGGTGACGCAGGGAAAAGGAGACGAGGTTTCTGATAAACTTTCTTGTTGTGAGTCCTCTAGACGTGGCGGCGTCTTCCGGCGAGGAGGAGGTGATGTTGGCACCTGGCCCGCCCCAGGGGAGGAGTCAGCGCACCCCATGGGAGGGGCCCATTTCCCGACATGTCAAAAGGACAGAACACGGACGACAGAGAGAGACAAGACAGACAGACAGGACCAGAGACGAAAAGATGGGGGGCTCGACAAGACTAATTAGACAATAATTTGGCTAAATTCGATGGAATTCACTTAGCTAAATACTTTAAAAAAATAAATCTGCCCCCGTATAAAAAAACCTGTCTCTTGTCAATATTTTTTCCTTAATATCAAGAAAAAAGCACACAGTTAGGAGAATAAAGTTTGTGTTTGGTTAATGGAGTCAGATAACTAATTTGAACAATTTGGTAAACGCTACATTTATGGTATAGTTTAATTACTAACACGAATAACTCCATCTAATTTCATAGATTCACTTTTTGCATTCTGTAACTGTACCAAAGTTTCGTCAACTCACGGGTTTTGAACGTCCGGGCCTCTGCCCTCGCAGTCAATCGGGTTGAGCTCGTCTTTGGGGAATGCATATTTCATGTAGTTGTCATAACCAAAGTAGAACATTTCTTTGGCTTTCTCTTTCATTGCGGCTTTCAGCGTGCCCGGGAACGAGCTGTATCTGCGGACGTAATCGTCCTTATTGGCGTCAAAGAAGCTCAAGTAGGACTTCTCAGGAGACTCCCCCGCCACCTGGGCGCAGGAGCCGGTGGTCTCCTCATGTTCGTGGCTTCTAATCCTCTGGGACCATGAGTCGCTCCGTTTCTTCTCCCCTGTCGAGGCTTCCTTCTTCGTGGAGTGGCTGGTGCCCAAGCTAACATATGCTCCGAGTCCGAAGGCGAGCCAAAGACTGACGGATAGTCTCAACACCACCAGACCAAATACTAACGACCTCCATTGCATCTTTCCTTCGACTGACTTTGAAAAAGCATAATTTTGGTGCGTACACCAGCGTAAAGTAGACCGAGACACTGTTTCGGGCCCTCCTCTGGCCACGGACGCGTGAAGTGACAGTGCCGTGAATCACACCGCTGCTGTCAACAAACAAGCCCCTTCCAAGATCCGGCCATGTCATTGGATGTCATACTATGACGTCGGCATATTTTCTTGCAATGATTTGTTCCAAAAACTGTCAATCACAGAGTGCAGGTTCGTGGCAATGCTGACGCTTAACATACAAACCAATAGTAATAAATGGCGTCACTTTTTTGGCTTTAATTTTGAAATCATTATAATAGCAATAAATTACTATTTTAAACAATGTCCGTATTCCCTAAAAAAATGTTTAAGTTTTTCCTATATAGATGGACTGGTATTAGTAAGGGCAGCACGGCGGCGCAGTGGTTAGCGCTTGTGCGGCACAGTTCATGTCATGGGAACCTGTCGTGGGTTCAAATCCAGCTCCAGACTTCCTGTGCGGAGTTTGTATGTTCTCCCCGTGCTTGCGTGGGTTTCCTCCGGGCACTCCGGTTTCCTCCCACATTCCAAAAACATGCATTTCAGGTGAATTGGCCGGTCCAAATTGTCCCTAGGTGTGAATGAGCGAATGAGTTGTCTGTCCCTGTGTGCCCTGCGATTGGCTGGCAACCAGTTCAGGGTGTCCCCTGCCCATTGCCCGGAGATGGCTGGGATGGGCTCCAGCCCCCCCGCGACCCTAATGAGGATAAGCGGTACGGCTGATGAGATGAGATGAGATGGTATTAGTAAAATATCAATTTTATTTTTTTCACCGCAAGAAAAGTGAGGCAAACAGCGGCCATTTTACGTTGCCACAAGTAAACGTCACTAGAAAAACATCGCAGCTTTATGTCTGCCCTTTTAATATTCCCCGTACAGTTTTACTGTGATACATGTTATCTCGTAGGACCATTTGTAAAGCAGGTGTCATGACTGATATGCATGTTATACGCAGGGTTGGGTAGAGTTACTTTGAATTGATTACTTTAAATTACTTTTGGATTACTCCAATACCAAATATGCTAATAAAGACAAAATAAACTAAATATGAATAAAATTATGACTCACAACACGTGGTAAACTTTATCTCCTGGCTTTGATCTCCGGCAAAACCAACATAAAATGCGACAGAAACAAAATGAAAATATATCCAAACAGCTTGCCAACATCATTTTTGCCGTTCAGTGTATTCTGTTACTCCCCAAGCCTGCACAAAATTTATTCATATTTAGTTTCTTTTGTCTTTTATTAGCATATTTGGTATTGGAGTAATCCAAAAGTAATTGAAAGTAATCAGTTTAAAGTAACCCTACCCAACCCTGTACACCAGTAGTACATATACAGCTTTCCTTACTCAATACTGTCACAGTCTGACTGTCAGATTTGGTTCTCTCGCGCCACAATCATTATTCTGGATTTGTGAACTATAATGGACAATGGTAGCTGTTTGGCCGTACCTCTTGCCATGATCTTTGATTTTTGCATTTCGGAGATGGAATAAGAGCTAGCTCTGTCCACTCCACGCATCGGCCCGGTATTGCAGTACCTCCGGGAACGGTGCATTCGCAATGATCGCAGCAAGGCTTTAGGGCTAGGACCTTAGCTTGGCCTTTTGGCTGAGAGTAAGTGTCCCGGCTCCTAGGCTTTGTAGCGGATTATGAACTGACCGATAATGGATAATGAATAACGAAGATAGAACAATAACCCTTAAAAACCCTGTGCAGTTCCTTGACAAATACTTAATGGCACAGTTTATCAAGCGCCTGCTTATGGTAAATAAACTTAATTCATAAAACAAACAAACATTGATTTAACAAAAAATCCACTTGTTTACGGTTGAACAACACATTCCAGTGACATCTACTGGTCAACTATCACTATCCAGAGTTAAAAAACTCAATCATATTTAGTTTCTTTTGTCTTTTATTAGCATATTTGGTATTGGAGTAATCCAAAAGTAATTGAAAGTAATCCAGTTAAAGTAACCCTACCCAACCCTGGTTATACGCTGCAGGACAACAGAGGAGGCTCAGCCAGGTTAGGGTGTGGTTCAATGGCTGAAGATCCTGAGGCCATCTGCCGCTTTAGTGTGGCGGAGCCTTCCTCAGGTCCCTTTACTCACATGGGGGATTGGGAGTCTCCGCAAATTGAAATTTTGACCTCCGTTCCGCCATCTCATGATTTAAAGTCACAAATGCTGCCTAAGTCAGCTTAATACTCAAGTACTGTACAGTACTAATAAACTTATTTTTATTATACATATTTTATACACATAGTTTGGGTGGTTTGGGTTGGTGTTAGGATTGTATTGGAAACAGACCCTTACGTCTACCATTTTTCAGGCGACATTAACAAAAAAACGCGAAATAGCATGAAAACATTCTCCAAAGTAAACCTGGTCGAAAGTAGGGATTTTCCACTAACATTATATTTGTTTTTAACCACTACCTGTCCTCCTAGTCTAAAAGTGATTGATGTACAAGTTTGAGAGAAATTGCCTGACAAACCGCTTTTTCACTACCTCATTTGTGGATAAAACCTCAATGAAACTGCTAAATTGTTAAGAAAAATACTCTAAGGCTTGTAGTGACGCAAAGGGCTAAATTAAACAACGTAGCGCGCATCTGTAGCAGTTTCCGCACTGTCAATTGGAAAACAAAACTCAGTTTAGTTCATCTATTAAAAAGCAAGCATTTAATTGAACACACTTTTGTAATTGTTGTTTTAATCCCCCTTGGCACATATCTTGCGTGCTGCTTTGCTTCCGATGAGACATTTGTGCAAGGCACTTCAAAAGTTGCCATGGACAAGGTGCAAAACAAAAGATAGCGAAGAGGCTTCATTTTTACAAAGCTAAGTACAATATACACAAAACAATCCCGCAGAAGATGTCCTTGTTGATCATTCAGACTTTAAATAGGGTCACATAATTCATACGCGCGATTGCCATTAAAATCATACAAGCTGGATACGCTTCATATAGACCTGCCTGGCTGCCTAATCATCACAATATTTATACATGGAGGGAAAATGGATAAGCGAAAGAAAAAAATGAAAATAAAAAATAAAACTGCTTCTGTACCATTTAACCAGGACATTATCATAAGTTACATTGTACAAATTTACGGAACAAATAATGCCAATTACATTTCATTCGTTTGGTAACATGATTACAAGTCAGAGTAATGCATCCCAAAAGAGTTTGTAGGTTGTAGTGGTAGAAATAGAAAAAGGAAAAAGGTCGCAGAAGAGTGCATCTGGTGAGTTAAGGACACGTCCGACGTGGCATGACGGTTACATGGCAAACAGCTGGCATCAACATCTCCCACTCATCGTTTTCAGCTCCTCCGGGACTTTGAGTGCTGAATGAGCCACTGAAGGGTGATATCTAAATGGACACAAAAACAAACATCCTGCGTTGTTGAAGGGATTTTGCGGGGAAAAGTATTTCCTCCCGTTTTCTTTCAACTCACCAATGTTGTCTTTTTCTTTGCAAGAAACCGAGTAGCAACATATCTCCCGGTCCTGAATGGCTGCCAGATTCCTGCAGAGGGAAAAAACATTTGTGTAAATTGATGTGAAATAAATTACAGCAAATATAATCATAGTATACTAAAACTATTCTCTTGTTATCTTGTGAACTGTGGTTTTTGCCATGATTGAGAAAAATCAAGGAGCGTCGAAAGCAGGGGTGTCAAACTAATTTTAACTCGGGGGCCACAAAATAGAACAAACAGTATCTCGGGGGCCAGACTAGTAGATTAGAGAGAAATAAAAAAAAAGAAAGAAAGAAATGAGAGAGAGACACAGAGAGAGAGAGCGAGAGAGAGAGACAAAGACAGAGAGAGAGAGACACAGACAGACAGAGAGAGAGACAGAGAGAGAGACACAGACAGACAGACAGACAGAGAGACAGACACACAGAGACACAGACAGAGAGAGAGAGAGAGACAGAGACAGAGAGAGAGAGAGAGACACAGACAGAGAGAGACACAGAGACACAGACAGAGAGACAGAGACAGAGACACAGATAGAGAGAGAGAGAGAGAGAAACAAGAGTTTAAATGAGAAATAGTGAGAGGGGGAAAAGAGAGAAAAAAATAAATCCAAAGAGAAATAGAAAGAGAAGGAGAGACAGAGAGGAGAGAAAAGGAAAAAAGGAAGAGAGCAAAATAAGGTAAAACACAGAGAGAGAGAAAGGGAAAAGAGGAACTGAGACAGAGAGAGACAGAGAGAGACAGAAATACAGGTACAGTGTCTTTGTGAGAGGCATCTGGCTTTGGCAACATCAAGTGGACATAATTCAACCTGCAGCTTGTTTTTCTCTTGCGCTTTTCTGAGCGTTGTCTCGCGGGTCGGATTCAATCCCTTAGCAGCCTACGGGCCGTCTGTTTGACACCCCAAGTCTACAGTGTGGCTTGACTTACATTTTCTCAATAAGCTGTTTTTCATCTAAAGCGGTCGGCAGGTCTCGTTTGTTCCCCAGTACCAAAACCTGCAACAAAATGAGTAACCCTTAGAGAAAGTGGTTGACCCAGTTAAGTAAGAAAAAAACATTTTACAAAAAATAATACTCACGGGTATTCCTTGCAACTGAGGTTTGTCTAAGAGATTGTGAAGCTCGTTCCTTGACGCCTCCACTTTATCTCTGTCTGCTGCATCCACCATGTATCTGGAAAAGAGTAGTATTATGAAAGTAGCACTTAAAACAAAATTAAAAAAAAAACACTCAATTACATTTGAACTTTTTCTGTAATGTAACCACACTTGATACCTATCAATATGCAATCCATGGATCCAATGGTATTTTTTCCAATTAAAAAATGAGGCTAATTTGATAGTCCCATTTCGGTTCACGGTATCCCAAAAAAGCTATGGGAGACTAACATTCGGCTCAACAGATCATCAATGATGATATTCATTACTTTCATCTGCAAAGGCTTTACAAAAAAACTAAAGGCCTCTTAGAGATTTAAAACTGGGTCAACCTCAGGGAACCTATCAACACCCTGGACATTTTTATGTCTGTCTATCTATTTATCTATCTATCTATCTTGGTCATATCCCTCAAGAGGGGTGACCGACAGCAAGACAAACGCATGCAATAACAAAGAAATTAAAAAAGGGGAAAAAATGCAAAAAACACACACAAACATTTTGGACCATGGCCAACCCAAATGCCCAAACAAGTTAGGCACCTTGGCACTAAGTTGGTCAAGCTTTCATCCCTCCAGATGAAACGGACACAAGAAGTTAAAATAAAAATATTTATTTCGGGTAATGTATTTTTTTAAATATTTTGGAAAACATTTACTTAAGAAATCTTTGATAAGGTATGCATTTGTTTACAACTACATTTATCTTACTAAAATATGCTAATGACCCTGGAAGCTTTTTCAACTTTGTTTCACCAATTTTAAATTTTGCGGTCTAAATTGTACGCGTACATCAAACAGCTTAATGAACATACAATAGGTACGCAGAAATCGTTTTCAATTTGGAGTTTCTCTAAAGGCTATCATGTCAACAAAAGCACCTGCAGCCGTGCCCAAAAGGTATAGTAAAACTTGCTGTTTGAAATATTCTTTTCACACCACATTTTCTGTTTTCCAGAAATGTCTACATATGACAAACTATTATGAAGTAAAGATGATCATGTCCTGAATCAATTTTGTAATAACGTAGCGCACCATGATTGTTTTTATAATTAGTTGATAGCAGAGAAGTTATTTACATTTATTTGTTAAACAAATGCGTGTGCCTGTAAATTGTGGCTTGTTCTTTTTATCAATGTAAAATAAAATAATACATCATAAGTAATAATTAAATAAAGGTTTGTACTTCGCGGGTTCTCAGAATGCAACCCCTGCTAAAAGCGAGGGATTACTGTGTTGGCTCTAAATTCTTATTTCAGTCTCTCAACAGAGAGGTCCTGTAGAGTGGTACTGCATGAATCAAAGGATAAAATCTCCCAAAACTACAATACTTACACTATGGCATTGACACCTCGACAGTAGCGTTCCCACATGCTCCGAAACCTTGGCTGCCCTCCAATGTCCCAGATCTGCAAAACATAGATTAAACTTAATCATTGTAAAAACAACAATTTGATTCATTAAAAAGGGAAAGAATAAAGAAGGAAGCTAGAATTACCAACCTTGATGGTGACATTTCCTTTGGTGACCTTCCTCATATTGAAGCCCACAGTGGGAATCATGTCTTCACTGAAATGGCCTGACTGAAAAGACACATGGATAGATTTACAACAGATATTGGTTGGTTGGTTGTTTGGTTGGATTCCTTAACCACTAGGGTCATGGATTTCCTGTGGTGTGTCCTGGACAAGTACAGCCTGGTGGCGCCCAACCTTATAGATCCATATTGTTTCCCCTGATTGCTGGGGTAAAACTAATAACCAGTTAATAACTAATGGTCTAATTATTATTTGAGTATACATTTATTGTAAGGCAATTTCCTTCATTTAACTAAATATTACACTATGGGAGACATTTTGTTTTAATCTTTTGTTTATACATTCGTAGTATGTTACTGATGTGTGTGAACAAAAAAAAATGTCCCAGTCAGTCGTTTTGGCCTGTATAAGCACGACCTCTAGTGTTCACACAAACACATGTAACAAGCGGAAAAAAAACACCACAAGATCACATGAGATCACCTGACACAGATAAGTGGAAATGAATGCTGCAGTCTTATGACTGGAGGAAGTACTTGCAGGGTGGAACAGAAGCCCAATCTGACCAACCATTCATTACTAGGCCAAAACTGTGCTAATTGTTGTCGATTTAAAGTGTGAATTAGATTTCCTCATCGTGGATAAGGAGTACAATTTAATAAAAAATACACGTTAGATTCAAAACAGTAAAATGACTACAAGTAACTAAAGTGAAGTTACAACACAGAAAACGTTTACAAGCTTCCTGAAAAGCAGGTGACATTATATGTGCATGTTAAATATGTATACAAATACATTTGTATACAGACCCTCCCCTACATACGAACATTCGAGTTACAGACAACGGTAGACAAGAACATTTTTGGGGGGATGTCGAATAATATCCGGAAATTGCTGCGAGTTAAATTTTGTATTGTGCACGCTTTTCAGAGTACAGGACAGTACTGTAGTGCTTCTTTCCGGCGCTGGTGTAACAGAGTTGAAATTTGATTGTTTTGAATGTTTTTTTGAATTCTCACAAAATCTGTGTTTTTGTTGTATTACTGTTAATATTCCGGTACCTCATTCAGTTGTTAAGTCATGGGCGTCTGCGACTGTTTTTTTCGGTTGGCACTTTATGGGCTTCAGCGCTTGCCGTAGCTTAAGTGATTTTTGTAAGCGTTGAAGGTAAGCTGTGCCCAATATCAGTTGGATAAAAAAATGCATATTTTGCTAGACATTTGAGCTGCTTTCGAAATTATTTTTGTATATAAAGATATATAAGTTGTTCTAAATGATGTGTATTAAAAAAGCACTAAATAAGAAGTTAATACAGCTTGAAATGAAATTGCAACATGTTTTGATGCAAACACGCCACGAGGTGCGGCCTGTTGAGTGATGACCCGTTTTTTTGTATCTTCAATATTTTAGATAATTGCAGTCGAGAACAGAGACCCCTGACTTTTGTATTGTTTTATTTACTGAATGCAGGTACGTGGGAAAGTTATGTTCATTGTTATTATCGAAGTTTCATTATTAATGTGCTCGCATGTTGTCTGCTTGCCGTTGCTTAAGTGATTTTTGTAAGCGTTGAAGATAATTGCAGTCGAGAACAGAGACCCCTGACTTTTGTATTGTTTTATTTACTGAATGCAGGCAATAAACCCAGAGATTGTGAAACCTTGTGTCGTGCATGAACGAGGGTCGCTACACTACCAGCGTGTGGCGCTATGAGAGTTCACCCAGCATCCACCCCGAAGAAGAAATCCGGCTTCCTCTTCCCAGTTCGTGTGTAAACATACTGTGGTGTATCTCCAGCGCGCTAAGAACTTTGACATTTTTTATTGTTTATTATTTCGTGCATCCATTCAATATGGTTGGTGTAAAGTGTAAAGAAGAGGCGAGCTGTTTCATTTGAAATTAAAGTGGAATAAGGAAGCTGGATGCGGTTGAGAAAATTGTTGGATCACTTTTTTCGGCCACTTTCCACCACGGAGGAGGAAGTAGCCTAACTCTTGAAGCCCATCTTCCAAAAGTAAGTTAAACTTCACTTTATTTATCTTTATAGAGCATATTATTGTATGAAATATTTATTTTTAGTAAAAACCAATACAGGCTACTCATACAAGCCTTAAACACACGTATATAAACCTTAAAAATACAAAATATAGCTCTGAAGCAACTTAGGAACAAATTCAAATTACGAACGATCGTCCGGAACGTATCTCGTTCATAAGTAGGGGATCGTCTGTATATTTGAATCATACCTGTCAACCACAGCGAATTTCTCCCCTTATAGATGATGGATATTTCCTTATTAAGCGATTATAAACCTTACAAACACTAAGCCGCACCTATTTACTCACAGCAAAACTGACTATCTAGAATAAACATAATTCGTGTAAAGATTATTTCATCTCCCAAATAAACAACACAATTCTTTCAGCATCTTTCTTTGTTTTTCCCCCACTTGCCGTAAATTAAATGTTGCTTATTATACGTAGCAGATTAGCGATGAGAGCAGGAATGGGCGAAACAAGTTTGGTCTGACAAACAAAACAGAAAAGAAAAACAGTTTACAGAAAAACAAAAGAAATCCTAATACAGGGTATACAGTTTGAGATCATTAGAAAACATAAAATACAGGGGAAAAGTATAAGTTAACAGTTGGGTTAAATACATATTTATTAACTTCTAGAATTAATTAACGTAAAAAAAAAAACATAAAAATACTAATTTTGAAAATGTGGATTTGGTATTTAAAACATCTTACATTTTATCTCAAAAAGAAATCTTTAACACGTTTGTATTGATAATTAACAAGTTTATCCTTTGAATAGCTATACTTTTGAATTGTAGAATTGATTTTGAAAATACAAAAGATATGTCACTTATTACTTTTCCAACTGCCTATCTTCACCAAAATCGTGGGAGTGCTGGAGCTCATCGAACTGAACCCTGGGTTAGGCTAAGGGCCGTGGGTGGGGCACACTCTGGACTGGTTGCATTCATTTCAAATTTTAATAACCCATAAATAGAAACTTTAGTGGCCTGAATACTTTGTAGCCTAAAATACTGTAAACAAAAAAAAATGCAATAAAATAAATTTAAATGTTATTGTAGCAAATTGCTGCCATCCAAACTGAACATTTGCAAGAAAATGGCCCTAACCTTTAAATGGACCACACAAAGATCACCGTCATAATTTCATATTTGACCGGCAGCTGTCATCCGAAAAAACATGACAAAATGATCCAAATTCTGATGCCATCCACCCCGGGACACATTCCGGTAATAGCAGAATATAGAACTGGACCCATCCCACTCATTTCTATGATGAGGGCATGCATTACCTGCAACATTTGAAACTCAATGCCAATGCATAGACACATAGAAGAAACATAGTTTTCCACACAATTGGGTGAAATAATCTGCTTTTTTTTTTAATTCGAGTGAGTGCTGCACCGTACCATAAATTTTATGTCACTTTGAAACATTCTTAAATATTCAAAACAAACTTTTCTATACGAGTGTGTGTGTGTGTGTGTGTGTGTATAGATTACAAAGCACCTTAAGTTCCATTATTTCTGAAACTCCCTCGAAAACAAAATATTTGGCTTAATAGTGAGAGTAACCTCGAAATCTTCCTTTTTACATGAACCGTAAACACTTAATTCCAGAGACTTTAACCTTAAAAGGCACATTGCGTTTTATTTGATACAAATTTGTTGTGTAGTGCAACCGAAAACCAGTGGGAAAACCACAAGAATGCATACTACGGAGGACTCAAAGTGCGAGAACCGCATAATCAATTTGTCAAACCTTTTTTGGTACCCTTAGGAGCAAGACAAATATGTTAGCTACCTGTAGGCAAGGCTCATGATATGTAAAACAAATGCAAATTCCTCAGACTACAAGTATTTAAGAAATGTACGTTTATATGATAGTTCATGATTTTTTGCTTATTATTTGAATAAATACATATGTTAAATGAGTGATGATTTTTAACAATAGGAGGCGCCTAATAATGCACAGTGTTTCTTTAAAACATTTACTTTACGAGACAACATGACTTGATTTTGATCACACGAATCTTGAGCGGTACAATTTTCAAATTACTTGAAATGAAATGATCTGCATTTATATAGCGCTTTTCAAGACTTCCCAAAGCGCTTTACAGTGTGCTTCACATTTCCCAATAGCGTCCGCGCAGCCATGTAAGGCGCTGACGTGCATATTGGGAGTATTAGGGGTTCAGTGTCTTACCCAAGGACACTTCGACATGTAACACGGAGGAGCCGCGATTCGAACTGCGATCTCTTGATCCCAAGACAAGCCCTCTACCTCCTGAGCCATTGCCGCCCCCACTTCTATGAAATGTTGCTTTTAAAACTATTTTAGTGTGGAATAATTTATCAGAATGAGCTTTTTTTAAAGAGCTCTAAAAAATTTATAAGTTTTTAACTCGCTGGCTCGTGTCATCATTGCAGCCTCAGTCAGCTCGTTCATGGTGTGCTTGAAAGTATATGCATTTCTTAAATACGCTAGAATAAATTCTACTTCATCTATCTTAGGGTTTGGGTTAGCATTTGAACTCTACTTAAAGGGGCCTTTTCTGACTTTCACCATTTTCATGCTACACTAGCAAATGAACACAAGACAAAAAACCTGTGGGGACAAGCATTACGTCACTCTCCAGCACACCCCATTTCAGGAACCCAATATGTTCACTCAGCTCTGTAAAAAGTAAGAAGCACACAGGCAAGGTGGACAGTAAAGCCTAATGGTTCTTTGAAATCAGTTAGACATTGTTAACACATACTTAATAAAGAAAGTATCAAACTTTCAACATTTTAACGACACATCAAACGATGCACCCCAACTTTAAATATGAATGCATAATTTGATAGTAGCTAGGACTTGGAAACCTTAAACAAAATAGTACATTTACAAATAATGCTGAAAGAGTATGGAACAGTCATTACTGCATTTTTTTACAGTGAAAACGTAGCGTTTTATGTCCGTTATTGATGATATAATACTGTACTCGTCATAAACTCAAAAGCCAAACATTAGCTTGATTCTACCAGTCTTTAACAATTATGTACCAAGAAATAAGAAATATACTTTTTTTGAAATTATAACATTACTACGTTTTTATGGTTTAACCTATGGAAGATAAAATGACGAAGACGACTTCTTCCTAGTCATCGTTCTCCCATCCTTAGCACTTATGCTAGTAGCATGAGGCTAGTTAGCCGTAGCTAGCAGGCGGAGACTTACAGCGATTACGTTGACGAATGTGGTTTTTCCCGAATACTGAAGACCAACCAGGGTCAGCTCCATCTCCTCCTTCCAAAATAAAGACTTGAACCAGTCAAGGAGCCGGTTTATTAGTGCCAGCATCTTGGGAAGTCGATGGTGGTTCGCCTCTTCCCTCCCTGTCAGATGTTTGGTTGGGCTTTTCCAGATCAGGAGGGAGGAGACGAAGGGGGGTGTGGGAGGCGGCCAGGCCGTCATGTGATCACTAGTCTGGATCCAAGGGGATCAACCAGCGCCTCTACAGGCGAAGGGAGGAAGCTCAGGCCCAGCCCAGATTTCACTTCTCAGGACAGTTTCACTGCCGTGTGCTCAACAAAAACTTTAAGCAGCGTCACAATTATTATTTTGTAAATAAATGCACCCGTTGAATGCAAAATTTGCACTAATACGATCCCAAAACTGTATGTAACATCCTACATGCCCACATTTCTTGTGTAAATATTGTGTAAATTATAACATTATCTTCTTTGTTCCCAAGGTTGGGTAGGGTTACTTTTACTTGATTACTTTCAATTACTTTTGGATTACTTACTTACTTACTTACTTATTGCTCCAGCGAAGGTCGGGGGGTCCCGTCCCTGTGCGTTGAGCTGACCAGATGAACCAGGTTTTTCCAATGCTGGCGGTCTTGTGCCAGCTGTTCTGCATCCTCTACGGCAACTCCGTGTTGTTGGAGGTCGCCCGCAACGACGTCGAGCCATCGAGTGCGGGGTTTCCCTCGTGGTCGTCTCCAGCCTGCGGCCTTTGGGTCAAACTGGAGAATGGCTCGTGTCGGATGGTCTGGTGGTAGACGAAGGACATGGCCAAACCAGCGGGTGCGGCGTTGTGCGACCAAGGAAGATGCTTGGGGCTGGCACGTGCGGGCTCTGAGCTCTTTATTGGAGACTCGCTGGGGCCACCTGATGTTCTCGATGGTTCTGAGAGCCCTGCTATCAAAACCATCGATTCTTGTGGCCAGGGTGTCGTTCAGGGGCCATGTTTCTGAGCCATAAAGCAGGATAGGGAGTACGGCGAGGTTGTAAATGCGGAGCTTCGTCTTGCGTGCGATGGTCTGGTGCCGCCAGAGTGGTTTCCAGAGAGACTGCAGAGCAGATGCTGCCAGGGCTCTTCTGCGGAGAATCTCTGGTTTTAGGTCCCCATTGTCTGTCACCATGGACCCCAGATATACAAAGCTCTTGACAGGCTCTACGATGTCGCTACCAATTTGGATGGGAGGTGGATCTGGTCCATCACCGACATACATGAACTTGGTTTTCGTCCAACTCACTTGCAGGCCAAGCCGCGCTGCCTCTTCGCTGTAAATGCCCAGAGCGTCTCTCAGCTGGCTGTAGGAAGTGCTGAGAATGATGGTGTCGTCAGCATACTCCAGGTCAGTCAGGTGGTAGTTGCCGAAAGACACTCCGGGGATGCGCTCACTAACCCTGAACATCAGATGGTCGATGATGCAATTAAAAAGGTCGGGAGCAGCCACACAGCCTTGGCGAACGCCGCTGGAGATAGCAAACCAGTCGGAGTCAATGCCGTTGATACGGACACAGCTCTCTGTGTTGCTGTAGAGCAGCTTGAACAGGGCTATGATCTTGGGTGGTGCTCTGAGAGCTTGGAGGATGTTCCACAGTGAAGAGTGGCAGACGGTGTCAAAGGCGGCCTTCAGATCAATGAATCCGATATATAGATGGCGATCTTTACGGAATTCACGGGTCTTTTCTATCAGCAAACGGACGGCAGAGATGTGGTCCAAAAGTAATTGAAAGTAATCAAGTTAAAGTAACCCTACCCAACCCTGTTTGTTCCTTTATATTGTGTAAATTATAACCTTATCTTCTTTGTTCCTTTATCGTCTTTGTTTTCTTTTATCCTCACTGTTAAATGTGAAACTGGAGTGCCACGCCCAATTTCGTTGTCACAATATCTCATCTCATCTCTCATCAGCTGCACCGCTTATCCTCAGTAGGATCACGGGGGTGCTGGAGCCCATCCCAGCAATCATCGGGCAGTGGGCAGGGGACACCCTGAACTGGTTGCCAGCTAATCGCAGGGCACACTGGGACACACAACTCACTCGCTCATTCACAACTAGGGACAATTAGGACCGGCCAATCCACCTGAAATGCATGTCTTTGGAAAGTTGGAGGAAACCGGAGTGCCCGGAGGAAACCCACGCAAGCACGGGGAGAACATACAAACTCCGCACAGCAAGTCCAGTAGCTGGATTTGAACACACACAGGAGGTTCCCAAGACCTCAGAACTGTGCCGCACACGCGCTAACCACTGCCCTGCCGTGCTTACCTTGTCAAAATATGTTCAACCCATTTTGTAACAATGACACAAAAGGTATATTCTATTCTAAAATTTAACAATGTGTGTATTAACTGTCATTCATCAGATTCCTGGCAAGACACATTTATTTCAGTTTCGTGTGATGAGGTTCGTGTCAGGTGAGGCATTCAGATTTAGAAAATAAACCAACCTACATCTTGTTATTAACATACCTGTCAACATGTACGTTTTTGCCGTACAAAGTACGTTTATTATGCATTTTAAGACATGTACGACGTACAAGAAAATCTGTACGGAAAAACGCAAATATGTCAATTATGGGTACGATCCGGTGTACACTGACTATCACGAAAAGGCAAATCAATCAAGTCAAACGAGTTCGCCGCGGTAGCCTCTATCTCAGTATTGTTTTTTTTCTCGTTGCAAACGAAGCGAGCGTTTGATGCTACTGTGCGCATGCGTCTGCCGCCTTGGGATTTCCCATTGCATCCATGTGGTAGTTGTGTAGTGAAAGGAAGTCCGTCTCTTTTTAGAGAACCGGCTTTTTCGGCTCAACTCATTAAAGAGAGCCAGCCTTCAAATGGCTCACTTGCTTTGATGCATTATATTAAAAATTATTATGTTGTAAAAAACGTTAAGAAAAAAAGGAAGTATAAAAGGAGAAAATGAAAAAAGACAGGTTTGTGGTTATCCCTTTAATCAGTTTATTACCAACAATAATTTAATGCAGAAAATAAGAAAATGTATTATTCTACTTAATTCTATTTGCATGTGTTTTTTCCTTCTACAGTGAACGTCCAAGCTACTTAATTTTTGAACTTTTTTAATAATAAACCCCGTTCATGTCGAGCAACTCAGTATCTCAAAAAGAAATGTTAATTAACAGTATATATGATATAACGAAACACATGTACAATATAACATGTTAAACTACATAAATAAACACGTTTGAAAAAAAAATGGAGTATGATTATTTTGTATTTTGTAAGGGAAAATATGACAGTTTGTAAGGGCATGGAGCCGTGGAGGTTGTCAGGTATGTGTTATTCATTAAACTGGCGCAGGAATAGACCAGTGTATAAACTGTAGCAGAAAAAATAAAATGTTTTATTGTCTCACTTTAACTTATAAAAGAAGTCTATGCGATGTTCCTTTTGAATAAAAGCATCAATTGATAGGCAATCCATTATTTCAAAAATCCTATGCAATCAGAAAAAAATAAAAAAATTTGTCTGCATGCTAATACTAATATTAATTCTATATTTTGGGGCTGAGGTGTGCATCAAATCTGAATCATTTGTCACCCATTAGGCAAGAGAATTATGTGCCTCACTCTGCATCTGCAGACACTCAACACTGTAATACGTTGCATACAAATTGCATTAGTAAAATTCATAATACAATTTGAAAATTCAGCGATTTCGAAAATGAAAATCCCAAAAATGTGAAGTTGAATAAGAAGATAGATAGATAGATAGATAGATAGATAGATAGATAGATAGATAGATAGATAGATAGATAGATAGATAGATAGATAGATAGATAGATAGATAGATACTTTATTCATCCCCGAAGGGAAATTCACATTTCCAGCAGCATCCCTGAGCTGAGAACAGTACAATAATAAAGCCAAAAGAATACAATATACAAATACCCAGTGTGACGTGCAAATGCCCACTGTAGCGTGTTATATAGAGTAACTAAATAGAAGGAACTTTAACCCAGAAAAACTGTAAATATTTAATATATTTTTAATTCTGTACTTCAATGATGACAGGTGAGGCACAGTCTCACCTGCCTGTCCTGACCACATGTCACTGATTTATTTGCATAGTCCTTCATCACTGAGAGTCTTAAACAGCTGCACAGGCCACAATTATAACATCCCCGGATCTGAAACCTATGTGAGAGCAAGGAAAAACCTCAGCATGACAAAAATTAAGAATTCATGAATAGGGTTCGGGCATGAGTTAACCCCCTTTTAAGTAACCAGACATAACATAGTCAAATCAACATTTAACATAAGTAATAACTGAAATTGCGCACAAATTCCAAGACAGCAACAACAAAGCTTCCCTTCCAAATCAGCTGGTGTATGCAGTAGGCTCCAGATGGTGGCATGCATCCGGTCCGGGTGCTGGTCCGCTGACTCAGAATGCATGTATTGTGCAAAATCATCATCCTCAAGCGCTCAGCTACCAGGCAGCAAGAAAGGACCAGATAACAATAGTAAGAGGTCCACATCGATCATTATCTACGAGATCAAAATACTTGATGAGGTGCTCCCTCCATGCATGAAACTACAGTGAATTGATGGGGCCTGGCTTTTCTTATGATCTAGGTTGCACGCACACACAGTTTTTCTTTTCTATTTGAGACATCCCATTGACATAATGCATTTACTGCCCCTCTCCATTCCGACCGATTGCCTAATCTTAACCCTGTTCAAAGTCCAACTCAAAAACCAAGATTAGGATGTCCAGTTAAATACAGCTACTGGTCCCTGCAATAGAAAAAAAGAGTAGCAAATACATTTTAGCAACTCTCCACCTACTTCTAAATGTGTGTAGCGTGTAGTCAGACAACATTTTCATTGTAATATCACGGTTCACAGATCCCTTAACCACCAGGGTCCCAGGGGCACCACTACCTGTGGTGTGTCTTGAGAAAGTACATCCTGGCGGCACCCATCCATCTCCAAGCCGTTTTTTGGGGGTAGGAGTTTGCTCTCCACATGAAACTGATAGTACTGTTTTTTATGGTCACCAGTAACAGGAGAAGCCTTCTGATCTGACTCTGATACAGCACCTTGTTCACTGTTCTTTTTCAGTGTAAAGCATCATCCCACTCTCCAGACATAAGCCGGACCTCGACATTGACCGGCAGCACGTGAGACAATATTGATACTAGATCCTATTATGCAAGAAAAACAAATACAACAGCCTTCTGCGATAACTGTCTTCATTATTTTTTTTACAAAAGTTTCATTACTAAGACAAAGTTATGTTACCTATAAAACAATGTGTCAAGTTTTTTTTTTACACTAAGTCTTAACAGCTCAGTAGCCTAGATGGTAGTGTGCCCGCTTTAAGACTGGGAGGTCGCTGGTTCGCGCCTCGGCCGAGTCATACCTAAGACTTATAACATTGGTAAAATGGCGGCGCCCTCTGTTGGCTGCGGCTGCATCGGCTCGCTACAACGGGTCAGGTGTATCGACATTTCGTTCTGTGTACATTGTTACAAAGAATGACAATACAAAGGAAATTATTATTATTATTATTATTATAACTGCATGAAAGATATACACTAGTATAGACCTGATTCCTGTTTGTAAACTAAAATGCTGCAATCGTGAAGTCATAATAATGCGGGAAAATTAACATTCTATACAAAAAACCCTATACTGTATATTTTAGATTAAAAACAGTAAGAAGAAGAATAGTCATCTTATTTTGGCTTCATTGCTCATATCTTGTGCCATAACAAATAATACACATTCCATATTTTAAGGACATCATATTTTGAATTTGTTTAGTAAATTAAAACACTTAAAATTAAGCTTTATTAATTCAAAAAGGTAACTATAGAAAATATATTTTAGCTTCGATTTCTAAACATTTAATAGAGTATTACTGATTTATACAATTAATTTAAGATACAATTATACTGAAATGTTTCTAATAATCCTCATAACGTGCAAAATGTTTGGTATTCTTTTCTATTTTTAAAAGTCATTGTTCTTATTCTTCTTGTGAAATAGGGTAAAATTTTACAATAGGAATAATTACTTTTAAATAAAGAGAAACACTGTGTGGCGTTGGAACTTTATTTTTTGCTATGTAGGTAGAAGTGAAGCAATTGCTGTGACTTTTAATCAGTGCTTTTTAAAAGATACATTCAAAAAACTCAAGCATCCCTTGACGTGTGTTCAAATACTTCCTGAAGTACAAATACGAGAAAACGATGCAAATACTTAAGCAGAGCATGACATTTTTTAATGACTGATGACAATATATGGGAGTTATCTAAAAATGTTGTTTCTCCCAACTAACTGACCAATCCAGATATAGGCAACGCTGTTATAGTCTCTATGACAATGTGGTGACTATTTCCTGTAGTCCATTCTTGGAATCAGATCGACTGATGTCAAGCTGCTGGAACCCCGTCTCCTCCATGATGGACAGGTGGGTATCTAGAGCAAATATAGCAGAAATAATTAAAGTGATCTATCATTATTTGGGACTGATAACGTTTTTGTGTGTGTCCTGCTATGAGCCCTGCAGCTATGATAGCATACTTTATCACTACTGATGTAAAACAAACACAAATGTCAATAAAGTTCTAATCCTTGAAAATTAAATCTGTGAATATTTTAAAAGTCATTGTTGATATGAAAAATCATAGGAGGTTTAAAAAACAGTTGGAACTTTTAAAATCAACAACAATAATCAAATATTAGATATTAGAAATATTCAAATGTTAAAATGTGGCTTTAGTGTAGAAAAACTCTTGTTTTGTTAAGTTGTTCATGTTACAAATGCTCAAAATCAGACTAAAGTCTTAAGGTGATAAAAATCTGGAACAAGAGAGAAAAATGTATGAAGTAGTTTGTGTTTGGCATTTTAAATTGTTTTATAAAAATCTTATAATTATATAAAATTATTAGATAGATAACTAAATAAATACATAAATAAATACATAAATAAATAAAAATACATATTTTAAATTCCGTTAGTAAATATTAGCTACTGGAGACACAATTACAAGATGTACTTCTGTTGGTATGGTTAGATATATCATTGCACTTCTTCTCATTGTACTATTGTTACAATGCACTCTTCACTTTGATTGCACAATTATTGTAACTTAAGTGAGTCTCTAAGAACTACGTTGTAAATATTTTTGCCCATTCATCCTGAGATTTTTAAAAAAAAAACTTTTCTGTTTTATTCTGTTTATTACATGTTTACCCTGAAGTGTTAAGTGCAATCTCGTTGCATACAGCGGTTCACAACGTTGTTATCAATGAGAATAAAGACAATTCAAGTCAATGTTCTTAAAGTGACAGTGTGTAATATTTAGCACTTTCTAGGGGGAAAAATAATTAAAAAACAAGATTTACTTAAATAATAAGAAAAACACATGATCTACCATATAATCATGTATTTTTTAAAATACTAGGAGGTCAAAAAGAATGAATTTATTTTACATATCAGCTGACCTAATTATCCGCCATCTTGTTGCCAAAGGTACCAAAAAAAAAACAAAAAACCTCACGTAAGTCTGGGCAAAAGAATGATAAGAAAAATGTTGCGGTTTGGTCACTTTGAGTCTCCATAGTTTGTATGATTTCTTGTGCTTTTTATCACTCGTATTCAGTTGCACTACACAGCACAGCGACATCTAGTTCTCATACAATACACACCTACCCCTGAAAGAACGTAAACATACCTGTTCCACATTTTTTGGCCAAATTCATACAGTTGCGAGACAATATCACAAAAACAATGAGAGCCAGCAGGGCACATCCAACGCCGACAGGCACAAACGATCCATTTCTTCCTGTTGAGGAATCAATTCATAGCTACAGTAAGTGTACATTTCATGACTGGTATGCACTATTAAAACAAACTAAGTCAGTTGAAGCAAGTGAGGGACTGAGATTACACAGAATGCACTGTCATAAAAACATAAATTTGCAAAATAATACAGTAGCACTCTTACGTGGAGTTGGGCAATACTGGAAATTTTGGTATCGATCCAATCCAATACTTTTTGCTGAGAAATGGTATGAGCATTGAATAATTGAACCCTTCCCCCTAGAGTTAGTTCATAATTACAATAAACAAAGCAGAAAGATTTTAGGCACTGAAAATGTTTTTCTTTTTTTTTTATTAAATAGCAATGCTACGGACTTGAACAGTACAAGAAATAAATGGAAACATTTATATTACAATTGTTTTTGAACATAAGCAAAGAGAGTCGAACAAAAAAAAGCAATAATGTAACGAAAATACAAATACTGTGTAACATTGTCAACTACAACTTACAATTTACATTGCACAATATTTTGAAAGTAAATTCAATAATGCAAATAAAGTGTAAGTTGGCTCAGTTGTCATAGAGTCAAGGGATATATAGGTTTACAGGAACATTAACATGTTTACAATTTGAGTTGCAGGTTGCCGCTCTCTGTAGGGTGAGCTTTTTCCATGTGTTTCTGTAAATCTATGGTATTGCCACAGTAGCAGAAGTTACCACAAAAATTATATCTGGCATTGTCCTTTTCGTGTCTGCCTGTCATTTTTATCTTCTGTTAGTATTCACACATAACTTGGCCATCTCTTCGGCCTGGCAGGCAGGAGGCAGCAGCAGGCCAGGTAGGAAGAGGTGCTAAAAGTGTGCCTCTATAAGTGTGCCTCACTAACTCAGGCATAAACTTAAACAGTGGCCAAGGCGGCTGGGTGAAAAGGGAAGGGCTGCACAATCTACATAGAGAATCGATGCTTTGAGGAGAAGTATCGATCACAGGACAATAGTATCCATCCAATCTAAGTGCTTCGTATTGGTAATATCAATATTTGGATCCATCCAACCTACTCTCACATCAACAAAAAAAGGCAAGCATTTGCAGAATTTCACACTTATTAGCATCTCTCAACACTGTTATCAGCATTTTTCCTGAAAACTGTGAAATACTCAAATATGTGTGAGGTTGTCGTATTCTTTAAAAAACTAAATCATTGCACTATTGTTATAGCGGCTAAGAGACAGTACAGAGAGAAATGTAATCAGTTCTTCTCCACTACTGACTCTGGACGGATGTGGAGAGGCTTGCAGCACATCACAGACTACAAAACCACCACCAGCACAATCAGCTCTGCAGATAGCCTGCCAGAGGACCTTAATGTACTTTTAGGCCACGAACAGCGACACAGAGACACACACACACCCAGACCACCAGACCAGACCAGATCAGGTCAGGTACTCAGACTCCTGAAGAAAATCAACCCCCACAGAGCAGCAGGACCAGACAACATACGTGGCCGTGCTCAGAGAGAATGCGCCAATGAGCTGGCAACTGTTTTTACCTCCATCTTCAACCTTTTCTTCAGCCAAAGCACAGTTCCCTCCTGTTTCAAGACCGCAACCATTGTCCCCTTCCCTAGGAAGGCCTCACCCACCTGCCTGAACTACTACTGACTGGTCACACTCACTCCAACTATTATGAAGTGCTTTGAGAAAGTAGTTCTACCCCACATCCAGAGCAGCATCCCAGACAACCTGTTCCCCCTACGCAGGGGTGGCCAACCTGGTCCTGGAGAGCCGCATGTCCTGCATGTGTTTGGAGGTTTCTCTTCTCCAATACAGGTGATTCCTATTACCTGGATCATTATCAAGCTCTTACAAAACTTTCTAACACGCTGAAAATTGACATCACCTGTGTCGGAGCAGAGAAGCCTCCAAAACATGCAGGACATGTGGCTCTCAAGGACCGGGTTGGCCACCCCAGCCCTACAGTATGCCTATAGGATAAACAGATCCACCTCAGATGCAATCACAGCTGTTCTTTGTAATTCCTTGTCCCACCTGGAAAACAAAGACTCCTACAGGGCCAAATGGGCAAAAGGTGATTGGTCCTAACCTGAGCCGAGAGTAACAATGATGTGAAATTAAAAAAAAAAGATCAGTCGTCTGATGTTGCAAACCTGTACAAATTATTTTGGATAATTCCTTTGGGTTCACTTCCGCTTTAAGACAAGTGGCAATAAGCACTTCATCCATCCTTCCATTATCTGCACCGCTTATCCTCAGTAGGGTCGCGGGGCCGCTGGAGCCCATCCCAGCTATCTTCGGGCAGTGGGCAGGGGACACCCTGAACTGGTTGCCAGCTAGTCCCAGGGCACACAGGGACAGACAACTCACTCGCTCACTCACACCTAGGGACAATTTGGACCAGCCAATTAACCTGACATGTATGTTTTTTGGAATGTGGGAGGAAACCAGACTGTCCGGAAGAAACCCATGCAAGCACGGGGAGAACATGCAAATTCTTCACAGGAAGCCTGCGAGCTGGATTTAAACCTATGACCTCACCTCAGAACTGTTCCGCAGACGTGCTAACCACTCAGATGCCGTGCCGCCCGCAATAAGCACTTGAATACTGTATTTAAATGTTGATGTTCACCGAGTCCGTTTCCAATGTATCAAGGTAAAGTCTTGGGTCCCCAGTTATGTCATGAGTTTTCTTGGGATTTAAAATTAACATACCATGTACATGACAATCTGCGTCATGTGATCCGTTTCCCGGAAACACAAGCTGTAGTGTCGCCGTGCTGCACCTGTTGACCAGGAAACATTCTTCTAACCGCCATTCAATAACTTTAACAATGACAGTAGCTCGTCATCGAAATTCTTACTGTATTCGGGGCCTGCACATATTCATTTTCACGTCCAGATATTCATGATCAAGGCAGGCCTGGCATTTGTACTCTGTCGTCCCCAAAGCAGATCCTGTAGAGTGGCATAGTCTATTAGTGGGAATCATACAGTGTAGTGTTGCATCTTGGACAAAATTGACTATTCTAAATGTTAAACAAAGCAACTAATGGGTTGTATTGAGAAATGACCAGATTTGGTTTCAAATAATATTTTGTGTTTCATCTAGTGCTAAAACAACTTTTTTGATCAATATAATATTGTTGTTAGATTGGTCAAACAATAATTTGAGGGGAGTCATTTAGACACTCTCTGTGTCTGTCTTCGGCATCAGAGGGGCTCAAGAGCTATGGCAAACAACCAAAATCATCTAAGAAAACAGGTGAGCTGGGATTGTTCATTACCTAAGCTACTGAGCATTCACTCTATAGCAAGAGTAAGTAAAAGGCCACCCCCTGAGATAGGTGTTCACCTTATATTCCAGAACGGCTATGCGTTGCAGGCCATGGTTTGGTGAAACGTCTGCATAAGAGAGTCCGGTTCGGCAGTTTGGAGTGGTCGGCGATCGGGAGCGGGATTGTCCAATTTGGCCGCCAGAGGGCGGTAGAAAAAGCAGACCCCATGGAATGCAGATGTTTACCAATTTTGTTGCTATTAATTGGGGGTGCTTTGAAACAAAACCTACAGTAGCTAACGACCATCACGAAGGCTCAAAGTACAACTTTGTGAAATTTCACAAAAATCGGTTTGGCCGTTTCTGAGCCTATAAAGTTTTTATAAAGTAGTTTAGAATTAAATTGAGATTTGAATAAGTCCAGTATTAGTCAGAGTCCCATTTTTTCCTAGCCAGAGCACATTGAACCTAAAGATATTCTAATGTTATTTTCAGATGTGACATCCTTATAAAAATATTTAAAAAAGCAAAAGTAGGCCTTTTTCACACACAGCTCAGAGAAAATATGCCCGTTCGTAAGGATGAAATACAGGGTGTCAAACTACAGCCTGGGGGCATTTCAAGACTTTAGACTATTTTGATAACTTCCTAAAACATATAGTATCAATTCTAAAGGTTCCATAAATACAAAACAAGTGAAAAAAATGGAAGAAAATTGTAGATTTACATCCACACCAACTCACCACACTAAATAAACTCAAGGGGAGCTACGAATAAAAATGTGCTTGCCTCAATTGTCATGTTGCTTTGAATTAAAAATAGAAAAATAAATACAAAATAAGAGTTCTAGCAGTGAACGGGCAATAACATCAGTTACAACTACGCGGCTGGGCCTACTAAAGCTGAGAAAATATTGCACAATACTGTATTGTCTTTAACATAAAAAAAGATAAATCTTATTTTCAATGATCCATGCAAACAAAGTTGGTGCCATCACACCTCTTTCTCCCCTCTCTCTGTATTCCTGCAGGCTACTTGCTACTGCTGGCTCCTGAAAATTATACAAGTGCATTATCAGATGCCAAATCCTGATTCGCAGAACATTTTACAATGTCATTAAAGTGTTTGTATGATAACTTTGAGCGCTGCTTTGTTTTATTATTGATACTCATCACTGAATATCCTCCGATATTCATCACTGAGAACACCTTTTCACAAAGATAAATAGTACCAAACATGAAGAGAACCTTAGCTGGACGTCAGCTCTTTTACACCTTTACTGCTCTCTACGGTGGGCTGCGGGATGTATGTTTGACATGTCTGATCTACAGTATCTCCAAAATGAATCTGGATTCACCATTTCAAAATATGGGCGCCACCAGGCAGTAGTTGCCCAGGACACAGCAAACCCCTACAACCTTGGAGGTTATGGGATACATCCACCCATCGACCACTCTTCGTTTCAGGCTCAATACATCGGTCTTACCCGTCCTCACTGCCATCTCGCCGGCAGCACATGTATTTTCCACACACTTGGAGCATGCGTCATTAGAACACAGGAAACCGAGGCGACACTCGCACTTTGCGTCTGCGGTCGAAGAGCATTTTTCTTTATATTCTGTCCAAAGATAAGAAATTCAACCACTTCCTGTCAGAGCTGTTTCAGCTTGATGCATTGTTGTTTTCTTCAAAAAAGGATCATCCTTATTTTATTGTTTTTGATTTTGTTGGTATGACTTTCTTGACCGGTTCTTACCTCTGTGAGCACCTTGACACAGTTGGCAACGTGTACATCTGGCAAAGGCATTATATTCAGAAGAGAAGAAATGTTCAGAACATGGCTGACAGACAGTTTCTCTTGTTTTTGTGCAGATCTTCACCAGATGATGTCCTTTAAATCAGAATTAGGTTACATCTGATTTGTGTGTTCCCTTTGAAGGCATCAATGCACTTGGCTGCAAGGAAAGATTTTTAATTTGTTGTTACCTGGAGGGCACTGTTTGCAGCAATTCTCCCCTATAAGAGTCCTCCGTGAATCAGAGCAGTTTGAGCTTGCAGCGAATTTGAAGATCCAAACGCACAAAGTATAAGAAGCCACTAAGATGCGGTGAGGAGAGAACATTTTGGACAGCGCAAACCCCATGCGACAGGTTTTTAAAGTGACTATGGGAGGAGTCTTGACTGCCCACTACAAGAAATGAAACATGTACTATTCATCACAGTTTAAAAGACAAAAAAAAAGATTAGTGCTCAATGTATTTTTTGAAGAAACACAGAATAGTTTTTAGTTTACTTTTATTCTTGAATGCACCAACTAAGGTGGAGGTACAATAAATGTGCTATTCAACCCTGTTATAGAATAAATGTTGTAAAAAAAAAATAGTGTGGCAACCCAAGCTCCCACCCTACAAAGCAGGCTATACTGGGTGGGCTGACACGTACTGACAATCACTATTGCCTCCCTGTACATGCCCTGCAATCAATCGGCTCTTGGGGTTGGTCACACCTGAAGCCGATTCACTATTTGCCCAGGGAGCTGTATTAAAGAGCTGCTGCTGAGAGGAGAGAGATCACCAGGCTGGTGAGTGAGAACGCCAGCCTCACCGAGCCTCTGGGGTAAACGGACAGTGGCTGAATTTTTGTTTGGAATTCAAAAGAGGAATTTACCTTTGTTTGGGTTGAAGACAAGTCAGAATCCTGGCTTATGGGAGTGGTCGAAGACTTTTTTCAACTGTCACTAACTGTGTACTGTCTCTCTGCTGAAGGCCATCAACAACACAACGCCTACTTCTGTCCGGAAAAGAATCTTGAACCTCACAACCCACACCCCAAACCATTTATTATAGTTAATATACTTTTTCTTATTTCGATCCTACAAAACTGTCTCTTGTTTGTGTGTTTTCTGAGTGCAAAACCTTACTGCCACATTTGGTTGAGAATGCGGGCATTGCGGCCTGCAATGGTTTTACAAAAGGGGACAAAAACCACTGTCAAACTCAGAGGGCCTGCAGAGACCACTCGGGCAGCAATGTGAACAGCTACCCTGCCCTGAAAATGGCCATTCTGGCCCACTAAAGGCATCACCTGCAAACCCATGCCCAGAGTTTCCACTGTTAGTCCTATGACCCCAACTCTCCGGTATGACCCTAGTTAGCTGCACTGGTAAAGCTAACCCGAGCGTGGTTGACATCCGTGATGGGATCCTCAGCTATTGATCCCCTTGTAACAGACCGATGGATCAGAGCCCTGCCGAACAAAGCAAAACGCCACACCTCAAACACCAGCCGTGAAACGATGGACGCCTTGTTGGCCGTTCTGGAAAATTACCAGGTGACCACAGAATTATTGAAGTTCACTACACAGGAATGGGGTCATAATGAGCAGTTACTCACATTTTAAATAAAAAACAATGTACAGTGACTGCAATCGGAGAGGAGGTTAGGGAACAGTTGTTGGTGCCAAATTTCTTTATTTCGAAGGTCCTGTAACTGGCACACGTGCTTAGGGCATACTTGGGAACAAAGAAAACCTATAATCTGATCCTGAGACGTTTCTATTGGCTCGAAGTAAGAAAGCGGTCCAGGACTACTGGCGGCAGTGTTGGGAGTGTCATAAGGCAAGTACTAAGGTAATTTGCCACAACCCATTGATTGCCTTACCTATAATTGAAACCCTGTTTAGCCAGGTGGCAATGGGTATCATAGGCCCTCTTACCAATTCTAGTCATAGCCACCTTTTCATGCTAGTAATAATCTGTAATCCCACTTGGTACCCCGAGGCCATACCCCTATGTAGAGCCTGGGCTAAAGCTGTGTTCCTGCTGTTCAGCCAGGTTGGACTCGCTGATGAGATGAGATGTCAAGGGTGATGCGAGAGATTTGCACATTGTTAAAATTGAGGCAATTTCGTACCGCCATATACCACCCTCAGACCGTAAGTAGGGAAGAGTTTTAACAAGGCGGTAAATCAAATGCTAAAAAAGGTGATTGAAGTGAATGGGGAAAAACTGGGATCAGTTGCTGCCATATTGACTGTTTTTCTTCAGAGAAGTACATCAGAACTCAATGGGATTCTCTCCATTTGAGCTGCTGTATGGCCAGTAACCAAGAGGGCTGTTAGACATAGCTGAGGAAGCCTCGGAGCAGTGGTGGAACAAATGAACACACAAAAGTCTGGCCAATAGTGGGGGAGCACCTCGAGCATGATAAGAAAACCCATGCTCGAGTCTACTACAGGGGATAACAGGCACAAGAGTTTCAACCAGTGGACAAGGTGCTGGTCTTGTTCCTAAAGGCAGGGGCTAGACAAAATCATGGAGAAAGTTCTCATCTCATCTCATCTCATCTCATTAGCTGCACCGCTTATCCTCAGTAGGGTCGCGGGGGTGCTGGAGCCCATCCCAGCAATCATCGGGCAGTGGGCAGGGGACACCCTGAACTGGTTGCCAGCCAATCGCAGGGCACACAGGGACAGACAACTCACTCGCTCATTCACACCTAGGGACAATTTGGACCAGCCAATTCACCTGAAATGCATGTTTTTGGAATGTGGGAGGAAACCGGAGTACCCGGAGGAAACCCACGCAAGCACAGGGAGAACATACAAACTCCACACAGGAAGTCTGGAGCTGGATTTGAACCCACGCAGGAGGTTCCCATGACTTGAACTGTGCCGCACATGCGCTAACCACTGCGCCGCCGTGCTGCCCGCCATGGAGAAAGTTAGTACGGTAAAATATAATGTAAGACAACTGAACCATGTGAACCTGTTGGAAAAAAATGGCACCCTAGTCTTCACTCTCTCTCTGCTCCAACCCTCCACAGCCCTTCTCTGGAAATCCCAAAGGGGCTTTAGCTTGCCCCACGCCAGGACCAAGCAGAGCTGATAGAAAGAAGCAGTGAGGTCTTTTGTGACACCTCTGGATGTAATACAGTGGTGGAGCATGATATCTTCACAGACCCCGGAAAAAGAGTAAGAATACGACCTAATCGTATCCCAGACGCTAACTAAGAGATCATCCAACAGGAAACAAGAAATATGCTAGAGCTTGAGGTTATTGAAGAAGTTGTCATGATTGCCGATTGAACGCAGCTGCAGCGGCGTAATTGGCGCCAACAGCCCGGACAGCTGATTGGTGGACACTCCCTTTTAAAACCCCTGGCTTCCTCTTGGAAGCTGTCAGATCGTTGCAAACTGCCTTCTGCTCAGTTAGCCTTCTCGTCCGACCCCGTTTTTGCTAAGCCTTTTTTCTGCCTGATTTTTGTTACTGACCTGTTTCTGGACCTGATTACGCCCCGTTCTGCCTGCCTCCTGTTACCGACCTTGATTACGAACTCGATATCGCCTTTAATCTCCAGTCACGGCCAACGACTTGCTATTCCCGCCTGTGTCCGTTCCTCCTCGTCCGACACGGAAGTGTCACTCCCGCCCCGCTCACTCCTGTTTTCCGTCAGCCATCGGATCGTGCAAGCAAGCCTTACTCTCCCGCTTTTTTCAAATAAAAACTGAGAAAACAAGCGCTATTGAGTCCTGTGTCCATTTCTGGTCTGTGACAATAGTGCCTGGTCCAGCCCAATTGTGCTGGCACCTCAGCCTGATGGCAACACCCAGTTTTGTAATGATTTTCACATGCTAAATGGAATTACTTGGTTGTATGTCTTCAGAGTGTAAAACCGACCTAATTCCCTGGGTCGCCACACAAGGTTTAACATGGAATGGCATCTCAACACTAGTGCGCCACATCTTGCCTGGAGTGCTGCAGAAAATTAAGAAAATAAAAAAATAAGAATAAAAAAGAAAATCCATATATGTGCCTTGGCTCAAAAAAGCTTCAGAAACACTGCTGTAATGAGTGTCCTTAAAGCCTGGTTTTTTTTTATCTAAGACTTGCCTAATATTTTGCAAAATTCACAGTTTTGCATTCGAAGTGTTAATTATCAACAATGATGTAAAATGCAATGCAAAAATAAATACTTCAAATATATGGCACCCTCAACAAAACAAAAAGGAAAATGGTAATGTTTATTTAGCAAGAAAGAACATTTTAAATTAAAAAAAATTCTTATACATCATTTAATATGATTTTCAAAATTCAGCTGACATCCATACAAACAAACCAATACACAAACAAATCAATATGTGTATAAAAAAAAATAATAACGCTCAAGAATTCAATATCTATCTATCTACCCTGTGACGGACAGCAAGACAAACACATACAAAAACAAAGTCAAGTCAAGTCAAGTCATTTTTATTTGTATAGCCCTTAATCACAATAAGTCTCTAAGGGCTTCACAGATTAGTATACTATGTTACACAGACTATTTTTCAGTCGACAAGAAGAGTAGGTTATTATTCATAAGCAATGGAGTAGAAGTGAGTTTTAAGTTTAGATTTAAACATTTCCACTGAAGTTGCAGATCGGATCTCAGGGGGAAGAGCATTCCACAGCACCGGTGCCCGAATGGAGAACGCTCTCGAACCAGCAGAACACTTCTTTGTTCTCGGGATCACCAGAAGACCGGCACTCTCAGATCGTAGGCTTCGGACCGGGACATAGGGGCAGATCAGATCTGAAAGATAAGAGGGAGCAAGTCCATGTATGATTTTGTACAATACTAAGAGAACTTTGAAGTCACATCTTTGGCTAACTGGGAGCCAGTGCAAGTTAGCCAAAATCGGTGTTATGTGATCGTACTTTTTTGTCCTAGTTAAAAGCCTCGCTGCGGCGTTTTGTACTAGCTGAAGAGACTTGATTCTGGACTTCGGGAGACCGGAGAGTAGTGCATTACAGTAATCGAGACGGGAGGTAACAAACGCATGAATTATAGTTTCCGCATCAGACTGAGACAGCATTGAACGGATTTTGGCAATGTTACGAAGATGGAAGAAAGCGGTTCTAGTAATTTTCTTTACATGCATCTCAAAGGTTAGATCAGGGTCAAATATGACACCTAAATTTTTAACTGAGTCACTCTGTGTGATGTGACATTTGTCAATGTTCACAGCAGTTTTTGAGAATAAGTCACGGCATTTAGATGGACCAATGACTAACATTTCGGTCTTTTCAGAGTTAAGACGCAAGAAATTGAGTGACATCCACTCTTTTATCTCAGTGAGGCAGGCCTCCAAATTTCCACAGTTTAGTGTGGAAGATTCCTCCAACGGAAGATAGAGTTGAGTGTCGTCTGCGTAGCAGTGGAAGCTGATATTGTACTTGCGAATAATGTCACCTAATGGAAGCATGTAAATGTTGAAAAGAAGGGGGCCAAGCACTGAACCCTGCGGAACACCGCAGGTAACATTAAAGGGCTCAGATGTCATTTCACCATATTTAACACAGTGCGTCCTATCTGAGAGGTAGGATCTGAACCAGGAGAGGACGGTTCCTGAGAGACCAATCCATTTTACATACAACATTTTTTGGACCATGGCCAACCCAATTGCCCAAACACCCAAACAAGGTTAGCACCTCGGCACCCAAGTTGGTCATGCTTTCGTCCCACCAGATGAAACGGGACACAAGAAAGCGGCGATGTCACTCGGGTCAGGGTGAAACAACACACTCTTCTGTTCAACAGCAGGGCCCGACAGCTTTCACTGGTTTACCCCTGCCACATCATACAGGTGTCCTGCCCAATCCCTTAGAACACGTCTAAACATCCCACTATCAGATGTATCGACATTTCGTTCTGGATACACGTGTACTAGAATGACAATAAAGTAGATCTGAATCTGAATCTGAATCATTTACAACACATCTCCACTCATTCCTATCACCAACAAGAGCTCTGGCTTCAACTATATTTAGACCTTTTTCCTGCAGTGTACTCATAACACCATCCATCCATGTCAATCGCGGCCTCCTTCTTGGTCTCCTTCCATTGACTTCTGCTCTGTAGATCCTCTTCAACATTCGCTCCTCATCCATCCTCTCCATGTGTCCAAAACAACCGAGTACTCTCTTATCCACACGCTTGCTCAGTTCCACTACTACTCCAGTTCTGTCTCTCACAATTTCATTTCTCAATCTATCCAATCTTGTCACTCCTAACATATTCCTCAAACACTTCCTCTCAAAAACATTTAATTTCCTTCTCAAATCTGTGTTCAGGCTCCAAGTCTCTGCACCATAAAATATGAAACTAGAAAATAGTTAAATAATAAATTGTCATTAATTAAACTGCATATTTTTAAATGATCCAACCATTACGATGCAGATACTCTTTTAAATTAATATTTAACACACAAGGTAAACTCACACACTCAACTCTTAATATGCAACCTGTGACTTTCCAAATCTTTGACCAACAGGATCAGTAAAGAGTAATAGCAGGTCTGGTGTGAAAGTCTTCACATTTAACATGCATGAAGGTTTACATGAGAAAAGACATGTGGTGTCAAAGAAGTTTCCCCTAAACCCACATACTGCTGACAAGAACCTTGCGGCAATGTTTTCTATTCAAAACAAATATTGAAAATATTCTGAGAACAAATAATAGCAGTTGTGAGGTATGACTTAATATGCATTTATCTCATTGACACAACCAAAAGTAGAAATAGTTTTGTCAGCTTGTAAATCATTTTTATTTGAGTTTCAGGTTCCAGAAATATTGCGTCTGTTCAGTCATAAAGTTTATTCCATTTTCCTCCAAATTTGGTTTTGACTTTTTGATGTTGTACATATAGTATTGTACAACAAAGAATCTTCTACCCACAAGCAGCTGCATTCACTTTCTAGGCTAGTGTTTTTCAACCAGTGTGCTGTAAAACCTTGTCTAGTGAGCCCCAGGATTTTTTTTAATTTTTATCTTTGCAAAAAAGTATGCTGTAGTTCTATATACGTAGTTCTGTATATAGTATTTGTTTTTTTTCTCAGTGATCAGCCAAATAACTAACATTCATCTTTATTGGTAGGAAGCAGCAGATTACTCCTTTTTCCCTTTTATATGCTAATCTGATCATTAGGTATTACAGGAATATACATTTTACAATTTATTTTGTGTAATTTCCGTTGGAGATTGCAATGCAATAAAAACCCTCAATAAGACTAAAATGCTTCATAATTTAATATTTTTCTTATTTTACTGGAAATAAACACACACACACACACACACACACAAACACACACATAAAATAAAGTCATAATGTAGAAATGTTTTATTTCCATCAGTACAACATTTGTGCTCATTTTAAGTTTGATTTGGGTTATTTTTTGTGTGTTTATTTTTTGTTTTTAGAAAAACAAGATTAAAAACATTTTCTGTATTTTACCAACTATCTGCTCATGAGTGTAGAGGAATGAACTGCCACGGGTGCATTTCCTCTAACTTTTTTCAACCAACGACTCTGCCTACACCTCAAAAGACCCACAATTTGTTCGCAAGACCCTTCCTTGTTAGCTCACAAGAGCACGCACACCAGACCCACGGACAGACATTCCATTCATTCAGAGGAAGTGAACAGACTCTTCACCTGTATAATAAAGATTTGAACTCCCAAAGTGGTCATTTGTAATCAAAAGATTCATGATTTGCATACATTGGAGGTAGAGCGCTCGTCTTGGGATCAAGAGATCCAGGTTCCACTTCCAGCTCCTCCGTGTTATATCATACCTGTCAACCTCCCCGGCTCCATGCCCGTACAAACTGTCATATTTTCCTGTACAAAATACAAAATAATCGTACACCATATTTTTTTTTCTCTGAATGATGCATGATGGGAAATCCCCAGGCGGCAGACGCATGCGATTAACAAAATTGCGTTTTTCCGTACAGATTTCCTTGTACGTCGTACTTGTCTTAAAATGCATAAAAAACGTACAGTAAGACCTCAGTTATCGCGGTTAATGGGGACCAAAACCACACGCAATAAGTGAAAATCCGCGAAGTAGCGACGCACCTCACCTTCAAAAAAAAAATTTTTAAAAAAAATTTAAATTTTTTTTTTTTTTTTAATTATTATTTTTAGACCCGGTTAGACCCGCAAAAAGTGAAAATCTGCGAAGTAGCGACGCCCCTTCAAAAAGAAAAAAAATTAATCTCATCTCATCTCATTATCTGCACCGCTTATCCTTATTAGGGTCGCGAGCGAGCCCCTAACCCGAGGCGTGGGTACTTTCGGGCGCGATACGCACGACACCGCGACAAGCCGAGCGGGTCGGGCGCTCGCGCGGAGGCCAGCCTGTCGGAAGCGCAGCAGAATGCGTGTTCACGCGAGGGGGGAAGGATTTTGTACGGGAGTCGGATTTGGGCACCACACCGGCGCCCGGCGTCTCCTGCTCGGGCCGCGATGGCTCTACATGACGCTACACGGAACTTTTTTATAAATAAAAGTGCACCTTGGTTCAAAAAGGGTTGAAAAATACTGAGTTATACGATTAAAATGTATATCCATTTTGTATATTTGGACTGGTGTAAAATGACAGCTCTGTTGGATATTAATGTCTATTAATGTAAATGTTGTGCGAGTCATTAATCTTGGTGTGGCACACTGATTTACAAGGAAATTTGAAAGTGGCACTCCACACCAAAAAGGTTGCTGACCCCTGGCCTAGAGACTTGGCGCACGGTTTGCCCATGCTGCTCTTTTCCTCTCTCCATCAGATGAAAACAAGGCAAGATCGAGCCAATAAAGGGATAGAGAGCTTTCCAGCGAAGGAGGGGCCATGCGGCCAATATAGCCCCACGCCCTACATTATTTATTTGTGTGTTAATATTATTTTTGTTTTGGACTGATCAATCATTATCCATATCAATGAACTGCAAAATCGATAATTTGAAGTTATAATTACGATATGTTGTGAAGATCGCTTCCTTCATTTGTTGCAGGGCACCTGACATTCATGTTTTGGGAATGTGGAGACCGGAGTGCCCAGAGGAAAACCATGCAGGCACGGGAGAACATGCAAACCCCGCACAGAGAGGCAGCAGTAGCTGGAATTGAACCTCGGATCTGGATCTATAGTGTTTCCTCATGTGAGGTTTGATGATTTATGAAATATTTCACTGACAGGTATTTTTGTTCATGCGAAGCTTTTTTTTGTTATTTTTCTTGAAAAGAAAAGAAAAACGATAGTAAATCTTTCAAAAATGTATTACAAATGAAGTAAAATAAAAAAATTACAGCAAACGTGTTAACCAAAATGAATAATTGAGGCACTGTAAGAATAAATTATTAAAGAAAAATCTTTGTACTGTCAAGAAGATAGTTTAAGCTTTACATGAAACCGATACCAGATACTAATTTTTAAAGATTTTTAATAAAAAAAAGTGTGCCTTGGCTCAAAAATGGTTGAGAAACACTTGCAAGCGAGTACTGTACTGTACAGTACTGGAAATGAGCTTTTACGACTCATACCACCGTTATACGGCATGTCGTTAAAACTAAATGTGCGCAGTGTGATACGGCATCGCTGGTCGAGAAATAGGCATATGTCTTGATGTTGGAGTTTTTCAATGATTTCTTGTCACATCATACTTCGACGAGTAAGTCCACAACATAACATGACACAATATTTGTTATATCTCTTTGCGTTATATTTGACGATTCCGTAATAGAAAATATAACAGGCGAAAGGTGTTCGGAATCTAACTTGGACATGCGGCGTTTGCCTATGTGAATAAAGGAAATGCAGTAATTGCCTTTATGTTGCAGCGGGTTTCCAACTGATTCTTCTTCCAGAATTGAGCGATGCTGGTCACCATATTCTGCGCGCCGCGGGATCGCCCAGAGACCACGTTCGCCCTCGATGTGTCCCCGGAGCTGGAGCTGAGAGACTTTGTAGCACTCTGTGAACTCGAATCGGGAATTCCTGCTGGAGAAATACAGGTATGGACACTCGACGGCGAGCGTTTATACTACATACGCCGAGCTAAGCTAGCTTGCGGTTAGTTAGCACATCCGGCTTTGCTAGCATGAATCATACTTTTCCACACTTGGAGACTCTGGCGACTTGAAAAGTCCCTTACTACTAACCGTTTGCTATCAAGGGTTATTAACAACGTATACTCCGTTGGTGTCATGCGCACATGTGGAAAATTCTACGTAATTCTCGTCTTATTACCAGTAAGAGTTTGTTTACGAAGGCTAACAGGGAAAACAAACAACACAATCACGGTGTGATGCAATAAACGGGCGACCGACATCTTACCATTTTACTGTATTGTCATCAGCCTAGTAAATCCCGTTGTTCAGAAATCTTACAATTACTTTATTGTACATATCAGGGGTGGTGAAGAAGTTTGACACAAAGAGACGAAATTTTTAACTGAGAGTCAAAGAGCCACACCACTGACGTGCCATGACAGACACACACACAATTAAAAACAAATAATTTCCCATTACACACTCCTCTTCTTACAATACAACAAGTATTGTTCTTGTGTTGATTTCAAGGAAAGTGTCTACCCTCAATACACACTAAATAAAAAAACTAAAACATGAAACGAGGCAAAGAGCCACAGTACAGTGGAACCTCGCTAGTTCGCGGTTCCACTTTTGCAGGTTCAGAGCTACGCGGGTCTAAAAAATATACCTTACCTTCTCAATGAAAGCATTTATTGACTTGACGGCATTGAGCGCGAGTTTATGACAACTGAGGACACGGTGTGGACACTCTTATTGTGAAGGGGAGGGGGAGGCCCTGACACAATGCTTAGTCATGGTGAGTTACCGCTTCGCTCACCCCCCTCCTTTAACTCCTCCCTCCTCACCCCCTTCTTATGTGGCGCTCAGTTTATCATGGAGGAACTCGGTGACGCGACGTTAATATTTTCTCTTCTGTCACATTTCATCTCAAGTTTGACTTTATTATACCAAAAGCGAGCGGTTGTTTGTACTACCCAAACACGGCTAATTGTGTGTGGTTTCGTGTATTTGTTGTAAAAGCCATTCGATGCCGCTAGCTAAAGTTTGTTTTTATTGTCATAAAGTAGCTCTTTCACTTTCATTAAAATGAACACAGACCATTTTTCAACTGTTGTTTCCTAAAGCGCTTCACAAACACTCATCAAATATCACATTTTCACTGTTTTTATTTTCAATATGTAACCGGGAGTGTTAACAAGCGAAATAAACTGCGATGGCTGCATGTGGTTGAGAGCGGTTAATACAATCATACTGAATTGTTCGTAGTGGTTTTGCCGCAGTCCTATTCCGTGTACATACAACATATTTTACTTTTTTTTTTTTTTTGTCATAACATAAATTTCTCTCTCTCTCTCTCTCTCTCTACCCGTATTCTATATGGTGTACTGTATAGAGGGGGGTATACTGTATTCCTGTATACGTTTTTTTAAGCATTTTTGAAGGGGTGCCACTACTTCGCGGATTTTCAGTTTTTGCGGGTGGTCTTGGTCCCCATTAACCGCGATCTCCGAGGGATTACTGTATATAGAAAATATGATGAGGCAAAGAGCCACATTCTTATTTGCCAAGAGCCGCATGCGGCACTAGAGCCACGTGTTCGCCACCCCTGGTATATATTGTATTAAAATGGGGTTCCAACAAAAAATGTAATCGATATTTGATAAATCTTTGCAATTGTTTTGATCCATCGTATGAACTAAGACGTTGGTTAGCACTGTTGAAAGCTTTTATTAGTTGATATCCAGTTACTGGTTTGGTCAAGAAAAAATAATGTTAATGATTATTGCCCAAAGTACTATTTACCAACCAGGGGCTTGAAACATCTAACTCCAAAACAATTACTTTTGATAAAACCCCAAAAATATTTGATTCGTCAAACTTGATCTTTGCATTCTCACAATATTAATAGGTATTTGATAGTTTTAGTCTGATGTCACGCTCTGACCCAGATCTAAATAATTTTGTTGCTGCTAAATGTTATTGCACTACTTTTCATTGAACAATTTCTACGATGCACCTACAACTTAGGCTAGTCTCCAAGCACTTCTGTGTTAATATTTTACCTATTTATCCTGACATTTCCCTTATCTTATCTTTCTCTTTAGTTATATGAAACATGTTGAACCATACTGGATGGTTTGATGTCATCATGAGTCTAACCCAGTGGTTCCGGACCACAACCGGGCTGTTTTTTTTTTGGTACCTGGTCGCTCAAAAAGAAAAATAAGTTTTCCTCCTTTTTTGTTGCTTACTATTGTTTTATAACATGGTTCCAGTCACGTTGAATATGGGGTTTGAGGCGGTGCGCTTGATATAAAATCGGCGTGTTTACGTGAGTGGGCGCAGTTGCCTGTCAGGTGGTGCAACTGTCACGTTGGAAGCAAGGACCCTCACATGCAGAAGGTATAGCAAGGGATGAGTGAAACCAAATTTGAGTTTATAACCAATCAGCATGGAGAATTGTAACCTGCAGACTATGTCAGGTTACAAAGATAGTAAACAAAAATCGCAAAAAAAACTTAGCAATGGAGTTTGAGAATGCTTGGTTCCCTACGTCAAAAACATGAAAGAGAGACCCCATACCACTAACAAATTTTTCGCCACGGCCGAGTTATAGGGTGAGTTTGTCTTTTTGAGTAATTGGCATGCGGATCAACGCAACGTTTTGCGTTTAATCTGGGTTCCCGCAGATCCTTGAAAAGTCTCAAAAGACAATGGATTCATTATTCTAAAAAATAAGGCCTTAATTAGCGTTAAAATGTCTTGACTCCAATTCGAAATTCTTAAGCGTGAACACGTAATAAGAGCTATATTTGATTGAACTAAAAGATTTAGTAAATATATATATATCGTCTTTTTTTTTTTTTTTTTAAATCACTGATTTACTTTTGTGGCAACATCACATAACCAGAATAACGTAACTATCAAAACGTGATGTGGTTTTAGACGGGCCATTCAGAGCCGACGCATGTCTTGGGTCTACCCACAATACACAGCAACTTCGGACAAAAACGTTAACTTTGAACCATGTCTGAAAAGTTTCAATATAATGAAAAGTGGCTGTCCAACAAACGTTTTTTTGCCATGGCTAAAAGCCGTGCCAGGTCACGTGTGCGAGGCACGATGTATTGTGTGCTTGAAATGTTTGTGTTTGTTTTTTTGTTTCAATTGTTTGTTTTGTTCGACTTGGCCTCAAATTTAATTTCATAAGGCATTAAAAAGTCTTAAACAGTTTTAGAATTTAACTTGCCTTGTGCTCTAGGAACCCTGTTAATGTTACTTTAGCAACCAGAGTGCGTTGCAGTGAGTTGCCCATGTCATGTGATAATAGTGTGATGTAACGAGGGCAGCCAAATTTTAAACATTATTATACAGTGGATTTGCGCTCATTAAAGTTAGTAGTATTATAATGTTGTTATTATTTTGTTATTAATAATATTATCAAAATTGTTAATATTTTTTAAAGTACAAATGTGCTTAATGCTGCCCTCTGGCCGGGCAGTGAACATTTTCTCATTAAACCAGTCGATTGGGATCCCTGATCTACACTATTCTGTTATTGGTTGTTGAATATAAACTGTGGTGTGATGCGTAGTTTTTTTTTTGTGACGTAACCATTTTCTTAGTGCAATGCTCTCTCTGGAGATGGCCATGGCGCATGCCTTAAAGCCTAGCCAAAAAATATGTGCTGTCCTTTGGCCGAAATGAGTTCAGGAGTGAGCTTCGGGCGTCCTGAAAGCCTGGCCGAAAAGGATACACTGTTAGCAGCAAGCTGTGGGCCAAGCGTGGCCCTGACTTCATTCAATGCCGCCTCTGGAATTGGCCCCAGTGCACACCTTAAATCCATGCTAAAATTAGTGCAATGTTATATGCTAAGTGGAGGTCACAGAGAGGACCTAACTTAAAGCAAAGAAAACTGCAGGGATGGCCCGGATGTGCTAAAGATCCTGGCTGAAAACAGTGCGTCTTTTGCTGGCCTAAATTACTTCCTACTTAAGGCACTTCTTTTTTATGTATGGCCCTGTTTGTTGATTTTTGAACATTTGTCATCATAGCGTAGCCTGGAACGTTCAACTAACGGCAGCCTAACTAGAGCTTTGATATCCACAATTTCAAAGGTCAACTCATGATTATCTGTATAGCCTTTAATCACAAGGTATATAAATATATTAAACAATGATGTAAACATTCACTTACCCACCTATTATGGTCGCCACAATTTGGATGGTCCGGATGAATATAACGTCATAAAGAACTATAAAATTGTCCGGATGACTACCTGTATAACGTCATAAGGTTCTATAAATTCTTATTTAAAAAAAAAAATCCTCATTGGGCTGAACACGATCAATATCCTGAAAAATGTGACTCGTGGTTTTGTTCTGACATCCGTGGAATGGTTATTTTGAGTCAACAGAATGGTACAAAGTCTTATATTGGAAGACAATATAAATTGGTCAATATTTAATGTGACGAATCTGGAGAATTCCTATCCCTAAAAACATGTCGCCGTAAAATCGGTTATTAGAATAGTTGACGAATATTTAATTGATACGTTGTTGAACCTCTATTTAAAATAGAAACACAGTTATTTTTTTCAGGCAAAATAAGGCTGACAGGAGAGTTGCCCGTCTGTTAAAAAATGCCTCTAGTAAACCGTAGTCCTACTATAGTCTAGGGTAGTGAACACAATATCAATAAAAACAAAAACCTAAGCACCAAGTAAGTGTTGGAAAACATGGTATACAATATTTTTGAAATTTTATTTAACAGATTTTTTCGAGTTGCGAAATATATTTCTTTGGTTTCAAAAGCGTAAAATGTATCCCATTTCAATATTATGCCAGACTATCTCATTGGCAAAGGACTTTTAAAAGATCACCATATGTTGATTATTGGTATGTGTTTAATACTGTCATTGCTCTTTGGTCTACAAAGTTGTAGTGTTATATCAGTGTTCTCGTTTTCCTGCGTCCTAGACTCATCATTTTTGCTGGGGACGCATAGTCTCAAATCAACGTGCGTCCCCGGGACGCAACTTTTTTGACACAAAATTGTCATTATAACCCGATTACATTTTTTTTAAACAAAGATTTACCGCACTCCAAACTTTTCGTCAGGCAGATCCGGCAGATGTTGTTTTGGTCTTGCTGTTCGAGTTTTCATCTGCACGCCGATCTCAAGTTTTGTGGTAAAAAGTCCGTCTCTTTTTAGAGAACCGGCTTTTTCGGCTCAACTCATTCAAGAGAGCCGGCTCTCAAACGGCTCACTTGCTTTGATGCATTATATTACGAATTATTATGTTGTATTAAAAAGTTAAGAAAAAAAGTATAAAAGGAGAAAATGAAAAAAAGACAGGTTTGTGGTTATCCCTTTAATCAGGATATTACCAACAATAATTTGATGCAGAAAATGAATTAATAATTTGATTGATGATGATTAAAACTGAATACATATATAGATTTTTATTATATATTTGTCACTCGATAACACTAAATTTTGGGGACCCATAGATCTCTCTTGGGACTTATAGATTTTTGAGCATGCGAGTCCCCGGGACTCATCACTTTTCAGAGGTAAAATGAACACTGCTATATTAAATAATAACAAGAGCTGCTTATAATATTATGGTTGCCCCTTTTAGCTATTTTAGAGTTTAATTATATAGCTGTTCCCAATGTATGGTATCAATGCAGTACCACAATGTGAGCTGCTGCCCCAACCACAAGACTAAATGCTTTCTGTAAAGTTAATAACTATATTACTGGTGAATAAAATGTCCAAAAGGTTTCTGTTAAATGTGCATTAACAATATTCTTGTTTTCTTTTAAATAAAGATATTGTATGTGGAGCAACCGCTAAAAGACCCTACCCGTGCCTTGGGAAACTACGGCATGAAGGACGGAGACGTGGTGGTCCTCAGACAAGCTGAGAGACGGCCGCCGCCCACTCAGCCAGCTTTCCCAGGTGAGAACATGTCATGTAATCCATGATTGCAAATGTGGAGACTGCAAAAGAAAATCAGGCAAAACTCATGTTTTAATTTGCTGTGAATGGACCTAAAACATTTTTTAAATTTCAGTTGGCAGAGAACAAAGAGCAAATATATGAATTGCTTACCCGACCTGCAACCATTAGTCGACTTTGTCAACAAAAATCAATAATGGAAATAGTCGACAATGAATTTCACTGTCTAATGTTGTCGCCAGACACATTTTTCTAGCAGTGAGAGTTGCTCATGCGCTGTAGTGTCACTGTCTAGAGCAATAACGAACATACAGAAATGACAGCGTCAAAATCAAGTACATGTACCAAAGCTTCTAAAATATGGGAGCTATTTGGCTTAGATTCGGCATATAAAAAGACTACTTTTGAAGTTTGCTAAGCAGACCTTGTGTACCATGGCAGTAGTTCAGTTGCGCACGAGCATTGAAAGATTGCATCGGACAATTTGACAAAGCGGAGTTTCTGTATGATTCAAGTTATGTTTAAGCCAATACGGTTTTGATGACATGCATTGTACTTATATATTTTTACGAATTTTCCAGACTATAGGTCGCAGGTTTTTTTTCATAGTTTGGCCAGGAGTGCTACTGATTGACCCTTTGCATGTTTCTCTGGCAGAGGTTTATTCATGGTTTATGTCGCCACCCAGCTAGCAGTAGTTTTTTGGCAATGGTATTGAAAAACTCTCATGACATTTTGCAATTTGGGGATAATCAAGCTTTATTGTTGTCATTATTTACTAACTTCTCTCAACTTTTTACCGCTTAGGTCTGCCCCATATTGACTTTCGCTCCATCACAGTGCCCGGAGCCTCGACTTCAACCCCTCCCCTTAGTACCAACAGGCCCACGCAACGACAGGTTGCCCAGCCTCCGCCGCCACTGCAGCAACAGCAGCAACCGTTGCCACCACCTCAGCAACAGCCACAGCGCAGCGCCCAACCCTCCACGTTTAACCCACCAGCCCTTCGCGGCTCCTCTGCTCAAGGGCTTGATGACCCTGCCTTACTCCAGCAGATGCTCCTGTCTAATCCACATGAGCTCTCCTTACTGAAAGAGCGAAACCCGCCGCTTGCTGAGGCCTTGCTGAGCGGAGATTTAGGTAAACAAAAGTGTTATTCCCTCAACAAATTCCAAACAGGTCTCCTTTCTTTTAACCCCTAACGTTCCTGGAAAATTCGCCTAAAATCACAATCCAAGCCATACCCAAAGTCAATTCAGTGGTGTTCTTTCGAGACGGACCAATTCGCAACTCTGAAACCTAAGCAACTGTGTATTTTACTTTGACCAATTCTTTAGACAGTTTGAAAGAGTTGTAAATCTTTGAGCTATTTTTCTGCCTTTCCATCACTTGCGCTTCATAATGGTGCGTGAAAATGAATCACGAGCGGCGTTTATTTTGGTGTGGAATTTGAATACACTCTGTACACCTGCGTATCATTATTTTTAGAATTTAATTGGCTAACCAATGTGTCAGTTTGAATTGGTCACTATTGGCTGAAGGTATTCAAAGGTAAAGGAGCCGATGTCTGTTTTATCAATACAGGCTTTCATAGGCTATGGCAAGCTAAGGACCATGAATAAAAAGCTTGCAATTGTCCGAAAATTGTGCCCTAGGCTAAAGACCATATTGGAAATTTTACGAGTCTGTTTATTTGTAAGCAGGGAATTATGGGGCAAAGCAGATGGATTGCTACAGAAATGCTTCAAGGCAGTCTTTTTTTAAAATCTTGTCTGCACTATTGTGTGTATTGGAGTAAATATTTGACACTCTTGGATTCATTAGACGGTCCTGGATGTAACGATTCGATGTTCGCAGGGAATCATCTCATGAGCTGACTACCAGAGGCGTTACTGGTGAGATATCCAGGCTTCATAGTTTTCGGGTATCTTGTTTGATACTGATCGTAAAGTTTCTGTGATTGGTACATTTTAAAAGGGTCAGCATATTTTGAATCCCAAGAGTTTCAGCTTTTCCAATAATATGTATTTCAGTAACTTGTGACATCGTACGGACACGTATTTGCTTCTCAAAAGTCTGACGTTAAGGGGCTTATTGTACAGTGCTACCTCGGCATAAGAGCTCATTTTTTTCTAGGTTCGTGCTCATAGCTCGAATTGCTCTTGACAGACAGATGGTTCCACAAAATCATGTGAAAGGTTTCATGTTCAAATATATTTATACACATAGTATTATTTCATGTTTGTCTCTCTGACTTCCCTCTTTTTGAATGGGTTTTCTCTGGGAAATCTGGTTTCTGATGTTTGATTAACATGCACCCATCACCCCCCCCCTCCCCCCTCCCAGAGCGTTTTACCAAAGTGTTGCTGGAGCAGCAGCAGGATCGTGCCAAGCGAGAGCAAGAACGAATTCGTCTGCTGACTGCAGATCCCTTCGATTTGGAAGCGCAGGCAAAAATAGAGGAGGAAATCAGGTTAACCTGGGTTGTTTTCTACCTGTTGTCCTTTTATGTCTTGCTGATTTCTCTTATCTTCACATATTCCAGGCAGCACAATGTAGAAGAAAATATGACCATTGCAATGGAAGAAGCTCCAGAAAGCTTCGGGCAGGTGGTTATGCTCTACATTAACTGCAGAGTCAACGGGCACCCTGTGAAAGCATTTGTTGATTCAGGTAATTGTTGGAGCACTCTAATAAACCATCTGGCAAAAAAGTATTTTCATTACTTATGCTAGGGCTGGGTGATAATGCCCAACATTTATTGATTTTTACCAGTCTAGAGATAAAGATTTTTCATCGATTTCAAACAGAAAACCCCAACAATCACACATTCATTCAAAGAGTTTGATCGATTAAAAATGCAAGCTGTGTGAACTGATCGGACAAGATTAATCTATTTTAAATCTGTTTTGAAGGAAATATAAAACTTGAAATACGTGCAAAAATTCATACTTGTTTTGTGAGTAATTTGCATTAATACCAAAACTTGTTCGTATGTAAGAATCGTATATTAATTCATTCAGTGCCATAACATATAAACACGTTTTCAGAAACATTGTCCCTTAGTGCCAAAATGTAAAAATAAGTTGTTGTTTTTTTTTTAACATTATAAAGTGTTTGGCGTAACTTATCAGTAAGTATCAAGCCTCTGGGAATGATTTCAGTATGACAAATCACTATTAGATGGCAGGAGTGGCTTTGCCCGGATCTTTCCACACAAGAAAGCTCCCACTTCCTAGTCTTGCTTCCTGTATCCAGTGATTGAAGTGTGGAAGCTGCCCCGTATGGGGAATATAGGTGTCGTGAGGCAGTGTGATCAGAGTAGCGAATATTTATGGGCAAGAACAGATGGTTAACGCTTCAAGCTTTTTCTTGTCTCATCGCCGGGCAGAGAGACGTTACGTTCATCGCCATGGTGACCAAAAATTGTGTGATAACGCCACCAGATACATCAGGTGCTGAAAAGTTCTTGCAAAGTTCATGCATAAGTTCAGTGTTATTGCAATAACATGTCATTTTGCAAGCCAAGTGCCCTTGAGTTGGAAAGCGTTGTTTGGATATTGGAGGTATAACAAAAAAAAAGTTTGGCCTCAAATGCATTCTTTCACCAAAAAAGCCGTATTTCTCAGAAGTTTTCTTGGAAACGTGTTTTTTCAAGAAACTTAGCAGTGTTTCAACTGTTTACTAAACAATGTTAATTTTTTTTCATCAAAGTTGAGGGTTCAAGCTTTCTTAAGAGAGCCCTCAAAATGACAAAAATTGGCTTTCACTAGCTCTTCCCATTTTAGAGATGCGTCTTTCATTGACGAAGTTAACTAGCACCAGCTTTGGGTTATTCAAATTAAAGTAATAAATTCCTACTATGAATTTTATGATTTTGCCCATTTTGACATTTTCAATTTTTTAACTGTCAAATAAATTAGATTTATTGCCCCACCCCAATTTCTGTACTGATATTGAACACAAATTTGAAATTAAAATATTGGGGGGGGGGGGGGGGGATTTAGTTTCACGAGCGCCATTACACAAGATTTTATGTACATGTATAAAGGGAGGCTGACGAAATAGCTTTATAACTGTTATAATCAAAATTTCAGAAAAATTGCAATATACTCTTCCCCTAAAATAATTTTCAGCTTACAATTAAAGCGTTATTTTCTCTCTGAGGTGCCCAAATGACCATCATGAGCCAAGCCTGTGCAGAACGCTGCAACATCATGCGATTGGTAGATCGACGCTGGGCAGGCATCGCCAAGGGAGTTGGCACGCAGAAGATTATCGGCAGGGTTCATCTGGGTGGGTGTTTGTGTGTGTGTACCAAATAAAGAGATCTGTACTGCATTGTCTTTTCGCTTGTTGATCTGCCGCTTGTGTCTATGCAGCTCAGGTTCAGATCGAAGGGGACTTCCTTCCCTGCTCTTTCTCTATCTTGGAGGACCAGCCGATGGACATGCTTCTTGGATTGGACATGCTCAAGAGGCACCAGGTAAATATCTAGTGTATCTCTCCCTTTTATAATTTCTTTTAGCTTAATATAATCCCGAAATGTACTTACTGGGTTCACACGGGTGCTCGAAATCCTTAAATGCTTAAATTTTAATGTTGTTGGAGTTTTTTTTTTTTCAATGTTTGAAAAGTGTTTGAATTTTGGGCTTGTAACAGCTTGAAATTGTTGTCATGTTCCTCGGCAGTCTTGATTTGATAGACAAAAATAAAATAATGAAACACTTAAAGACTAATCAGAGGTCAGACAACTCACTACCTGTAGCCTCTGCAATAGTGCTGTTTTTTTTCTGTAAAAGCCCTTCTGGAGACAGACATTGAGAATTAGCTTTGGCTAAAATGTTAGCGTATGTGACATGAGTTTATGGCGCATACTTGTCCCATTTCAAGTAAACGGAACTTGAACTTGAAATAATAAGTCTGATTGACACTGCTCTCTTGTGGCTTCGCTTTGCCATTGTATTTCTTAATCCTTTATGGAAGCTAATTTAGTTTGTATGGCTTTTGCATTTGAAGCTCCATCGCCCCCTGCAGGTTTTACCCAAGAGGACAGGTGCATTTTATGAAATGTGTGTAGGTGCAAAGATTATGTATCAGTTATGACTATTTATATTCGGCCATGCAATAAAAAATCAATTTGTAATGGTAAAAACTTCTTGCAACCGAAAATGTGACTTGACTTAAAAAAATGTAAGTTGCATATTGCCTATATGGGGGTGAATTTGTTTTAAAAATATTTACACACTCACTGTTCAGATCTACAAATATATTGACGATTTACTCAATATCTAAAATTATGTCTCTATAATTGCACACACAAGGTTACAAATCACATATGTTAATCACAAATATATTTGCGGCTCTGCTAAATACATGATTTACATCGCACTTCTTTTAATAGTACAAAAAAAATTGGCTTTGAAACTGTCATGTTCAATAAGACATATTATGCATATCCTAAGAAAGAAGAGACGCAGACACTTAGCCTTTTCCAGCTAGGAGAAACGGAGAACAACAAAAAAGGTTGCTAACAAACTTCAGACGTCTCTGTTTGCCCGTCTTTTTTTATTAAAATTACAATATTCATCTTCCAAAAAAGAGGTAGGAGAAGACACAGCCAGAGAACAGGTCAAAGAACTAAAAAATATTGCATTCCACTTCATTACTGTTATGTGAACAAATATTATTGCTGTCGGACTAAAATGTAAACACCCTACTTGTAGCGTTAAGACTGATGGTAAGTTATGGAAGTGTTTAATAAGTGAATGTGAGATAACGATCTGATAATTATTCCTTCAAACTCCTTAAAAGGTTCTTGCATTTCGGCAATGAAAAAGGTGTACAAACCCTGTACTTAAGTCATTCTTTAAAAATCTTGCAGTGTTCAATCGACCTGAAGAAAAGCGTGCTTCTCATCGGCACAACTGGCACGGAAACACGCTTTTTGTCCGAGGCGGAGCTGCCTGATTGTGCACGATTGGCCTATGGGCCAGAGGGACGCGAGGAAGGCCGTCCTGAAGAAATAGCGGACAGGGAACTCGCGGAGGCGCTTCAGCGGTCCATACATGAAAGCGGTAAGCATGGTCTTGCTACAGTTGTTTTTTTATTTTTTTATTTTGCATTTTTTTTGCCTTCTCTTAATGACAATTGCATGGGCCACATAAACCTTATTCATATTGTCAGATGATCATGTCATGCCATCACTTGAGATACATGTGGTCTGTTTACAACAATGGGAAAAGGAGTGATAAGATTGATAAGTTAGTAGATTCCCAAGTATTCCGAAGATTGATAGCTTAGTAGACTTTGATTGTTAATAACCTGATGTTAAGAAAACAAAACGGTTTAAAACTTGTGAGTAAAAACGGTAGTGAAAAAGGGACATGTTTTGTACATGCTAATGAGACTAATGATTAAAACGCTTGCTATGTCTACATCATAAGGTGACAACAAAACTCAAATGCTACACGTGTGGAAAAGTTTGGTTTTGTTACTGCACGTTCTGAGTGCCACTTCTAACTTTTTCCGTCCTTCTGCATGATGTGTGCGGTGTGTGCCTTAACACCTGAGCAGGACAGCATTGATGCAAATGGAGACACCTGGAGAGGGGCCAAAAAAATCAGGTACTGAAAAAGCTCTCAGGCCAGTCATTGCAGGTGTTGAACTAACCTGTCGTTTTTGTGTATTTTATTCTCCCACCTTAATTATGGTCATGAAAAAAGCTGTTTTGTGTGTTTGTGTATTTTGGCGCGATGCTTGTCTTTGAATGATTGCTTAATTTAGTGAATATGAAAACAGTGAAATTGCTGAGTCCAAAACCTGTTAAAATGGATCATTAATCAATTTAATAATGTTATTGCATATAAAATATTGATACTTATTATTATTTCTGTTTGGAGGTGGATTATTACTATTGGTAAAATTTACACTAGAATCACGGGGAAATGTAAAAGTAGTTGTTTCATTTGTTTTAATTTACAAGAACAAAATGGCCTGAAGTCCATTTGTTTCCTTATGTTCCAAAATACTTCATACTGTGTCTTGAAAAAAAAATGTATTATAAATACTGCATATGAATGCACTGTAATGCGGTTTTTCATAAAGATATACTTTTAAGTGACATTAAAAATGTGTGCTGTGACTCCTTGATAGCTTCCAATAAGCCTCTGCCTTTGTATAATCTTAATTGTGCCATCTGTTTTTTACCAAAAAAGACCCTGCAGATGGACAGACTACCTCTACGCAGCCGTCACCATTGTCACTTCCTGCAGACTCAGACCAAATGTCCTCAAGCGACCATCTCCAGAACCCGGATTTGTCTTGCTCAGAATCCAACCAGATATCTTTAGATCTGACCTCAGGACCAGACCAACTTGAATCCCAAGAGACACATCTGCCCATTGATCAGGATCAACTCCAGGGTCCCTCGCTGGAAGATTACACTGTCCCGGTAGAAGAAGCCCTGGAAGTTGATCAGTCATCCGAGCCCCTGCAGTGTTTGGATGTTGGTGAGAAGGGTAACAAGGAGCCATCTAAATTAGAGAACAATTTAGCCCTCCCCAATCCAGAACTAGTACACACTCAACCCATGGACCATGAGGAGATTGGGTCCCAAACCCTTGACCCGTGCCCCTCAGACTCAGTCGAGATGGACCCCTCGTGCAAGGATAATTTTAAGGGCTCTGACATAATTTCGTCCCTGGCCGCTGCGCTCTTGGAGCTCCACGAACTGCTGCTCTCCAACAACTGTGGTGACCCCCGCAACCAGTCTCATCCACAGGAGAAGGATTCAATCCAGACAAGAGATAAACCAAGTGATGCCAAAGCCGCACAAACAGCTGCTTGCGAAGGGCCCTCCAAAAGAAAGGGGGCTCTCTCTTCAGAGAGGATTCTTGAGCTAAATATTGAACCGGGCGAAACCAGCATCAAACATGCAGAGTCAGGGAGACCTGCAGATCCCCCAGTCAAAGCCACAAAACCCAGCATTTATAACCCTGACTTGGCAAATCCTCTACAGCTTCCATCCGAAGGCAAATATTCTAGCATTAACAATCCTGAGTCTGCAAGTCGCCCAGATCCAGAAGAGGACTTCAGGGAAAACCCCAAACGGTGGCAGGGGAGCGGTGATGTGTACGGGCAAGCCTCGGACGCAAGCGTCCTGGATGGTCTTGTCCCCAACTCCTCTGCCAGTCCTCCTCCTGAAACGCTCATAGACAAATTTCCGGCCGAACATATCCAGAGGATCCAGGCTGCAGGTTTTTCTGCCCACGATGCTGCAGAGGCTTTGGAGCAGGCGCATGGGGTCGTGGAGCTGGCTTTGCTGGCGCTCCTGGCCCGCAGCATCACTGTGCCCACCTAAGACTCCAGGCCAGGTCCCTACAATAACTTGTCTCCCTTGACCCTTTTGGTTTTGCATCTAAATGTCTTGTGTCTTGACAGGGATATCAAAGTACTGATGAGCGGGTTTTTTTTGTTTTGTTTTTTTACAAAATTGATATGTGCCGTCTTTGCATGTCGAAGTCACAAGCAAGCACCAGTCTCATTGGTTTTTAGGGTTGTTTCAGCTTTCATTTTACATCATTCAGCAACGACACGTGCATTGTTTATTTCTGAATCATGAAATATATCACTATTCCTTTATATTTAAGTGAGGCAAAACTACAAATATTTTATTTTCCATCTTTGATTTTGTGATGGAACATAACTAATGTGTGTTATGGGTCTTATTGTGTGTAGTCATCACAGTACACCATTGACAATCGCTGACATTGATTTTTTTTCCTATCCCACATTTCTGTCGTAGTACCTTTTGACAGGCAGAATGGTGTAGAAGGACAATTAAAATGCTGGAAAGTAGAATAAATTCAGATTGGTTGTACAAAAAAATAATTAATAATTTTCATTCTTATAAACATTAATGGCCACATTCAAAGAGTTACTGACCCAGACTAGCCCGAGTAGAAGGGCTTGCAGACATAAATGTTGAGCAGGTTTCATGAGCTTTAATTCGTTTCAAAAGAATTATGAATGGAAATTTCAGTACAGTACCCTAATGTTAAAACTCCCTACAAAATATATCCTGTAAATGTAATATTTGGCCATATTTCGGGTTCAACACTCAAACATATGTGTTGACCTGTACTTTTTTATTTGTAAATTGTACTACCCCCATGGTTTATAGCTTTTACTGGTCAAAATTGAAGTGTTCAATGTTTGTCATTTTAAGCGTTTGTGTTGCAAAGTTATTTTGAAAGTACTTCTGTTTTGTGTAAAATGTGTTCAAGCATATCGCACTGGTTTACAAAATCATTCTCCCAAACAATCCAGTTTAAAGCAAATTATGTTAATTAAATTGTATGGGTGCTTGCCATTTATTTTGTCTGTCAAATAAGGACGTGTATGCATTACAGTAGTTTATTTCTTTATCAAGGTCTGACGATGTAATAATAATATGGCTACATTTGGTTCATTTAGAAGATGAATTGCGGGACGATTTATTAACTTTGGTCCTGTATGGTATTTGAAATGGCAAAATAAAATCAGGATTAGTATTTGCCCTGTGCAGGATTATGATTTATTTTAAAACGTTGCAGAAAACGTACAATTATAGTCTAAATCATTTTTATCACTTACCTAAACTACCTCTCGGATGTTTCTGAATTCTGTCATTGGCACACAGGGTTGGGTAGGGTTACTTTAAATTGATTACTTTCAATTACTTTTGGATTACTCCAATACCAAATATGCTAATAAAAGACAAAAGAAACTAAATGTGAATAAAATTACTAAATTTTGTGCAGGCTAGGGGAGTAACAGAATACATGGAATGGCAAAAATGATGTTGGCAAGCTCTTTGGATTTATTTTCATTTAGTTTCTGTCGCATTTTATGTTAGTTTTGCTGGAGATCAAATCCAGGAGAGATAGCTTACCACGTGTTGTGAGTCATCATTTTATTCATATTTAGTTTCTTTTGTCTTTTATTAGCATATTTGGTATTAGAGTAATCCAAAAGTAATTGAAAGTAATCAAGTTAAAGTAACCCTACCCAATTCTGTTGGCACACCTGCACTGCGTTTAGTAATCGACTTGTGAATAGTATTTAATTAGAGGGGTAGTTGGTTAAACCACAACATGGCTGACTCTGACAACAGTGACGAAGTCAACGGTGACGGCAGTACATTTAATAGAATTGGTCGGGAGCTTTTCGCCCAACTTCTTGCCTTCTTTGAAGACCCAAGTCCAGAAAAGGGCAGTCAGCTCAAGTTCCGACTTCCATCCATGCAAACCACAAGTGAGCAGCTTCAAATCCCGGACTTGGACTCTGAGGAACCAACAATTGAGCCAAGCCAGAATCCCAAGTAAGAACAAAATGACTGCTTGTAAAGTCGGCTTACGCGGGTTCCTTTCTTTTAAATTGACCTTTAACCATCGTGGATGATATCCTGCTTAATTGATAAATTTAGGTGAATATTTCATAATGGCCGAATTAGAACTTTTGAATTGGTCAAAAAAATGTGAGTTGTTTTTTTTAATGCATGCCAAGTTTTATTAATTTTATTTCTTCCAATAGCCGTTTCGCCAACTTCTCTCACATTTTTGATAATCCTTTAGCAAGTTTTGGCTTTTGGGTACCCGAAGCAGCAAGATTGTAAACGATTTCATCCTCTCCTTTGTGAGGCTCATGTTGAGTCACTCAAGGCGCCTAAAGTAATCCTTAGTAGCGCTAGACTCGCTCGTGGGAGGCTCCGTAGTTCTCCGAAGGAGAGGGGGATGCGACTGTCCTGTGCCGCCAGGCCTGACGGGGTGTGACCCAAGCATACGAAGCCTCTGAAGTCCTTAGTACGTTCGGACAGGCCGATGCATGATTTATGGAAGCCCCGTGGGCAGGTAGTACAGGTGATTGGGGTGTGGTCGCCGCGAATGGTTCGAAAGCACCACTGGCATTTGGACTGGGGGCCAGGGTTGCGCTCGAAGTCGCCCGCCCTAAGAAGAACAGAGAGAGGAGAGTAGAAGAGGGGCAGATAGAAAGAGTGAAACGCAAAAAGGGGGGAAAAGAGAGGTGGAGAGAAAGTAGGGAAGAGAGGGATAGAGAAAACGAGAGACAAGAGTGTAAAGGGGGAAGAGAGAAAATGTGACAAAGGAGGAGAGATGACCAAGAAAGAAGGAGAGCGAGTCTGAGTGGATTGAGTTGGATTCGCAGGACACCACGGGAATGTTCCTAGTCTTTGTCCTGCTGAGGCTCATGTTATGCACAACGAATGCAAGATTCTCGACCTACGAGTATTTAAAAAAAAAAAAAAAAAAGGGGGGGGGGTTTTCCCCTTTAAATCGAGATTCCTTTTAATTGAGTTTTTTTCACCAATAGGTGCTGAATAATACACACTGTTAATAGTTGTCAAAGTGTGGAGGGAAATGTATATGTTTTTTTTGTGTAATGGTTGTCTTTAGCTATCTGGTATCAAATGACTAACTTGTATACGAATCACCCATTTCTCTTAATATTTTTTTTAATCGATTAATTTTATCTTTGATTATAATAGAATTTCCTTTTATTGTCATTCTTTGTAACCATGCACACAGAACGAAATGTCGATACACCTGACCCGTACAGTTAAACTGTAGCGAGCCGATGCAGCCGCAGCCAAACAGGGCGCCGCCAATATTAGACCCAACTGCTGTGTTGGGAGTCATTAGGTGACCAAACCCCCCCAATTCTAACCCATAATGCCGAGCGCCAAGCAGCGAGGCAATGAATACCAATGTTGTAAGTCTTAGGTATGACTCGGCCGAGGCTTGAACCAGTGACCTCCCAGTCTCAGAGCGGCCGGCCTAGCATCTAGGCAACCAAGCTGGTTTTGCGGCTCCACATATGTTAATTTTTTTTTCTCCATTATGACGAACATTTTAGGTTGCCCACCTTTGCACTAAATTAATGAATGTATTAAGCAAGCTGGTGTTGAAAGGCTGCCTCTGTGGATGGATAAGTGTATTCCTTTGGTTAGATTGAGCATTTATCTGAAAATACAATTTTATTTGCATTGTGTACCCGTCCCACCAAAGATCCACATTCACGCTGGACTTGATTAAGTTTTTATTACAGTTGCTGCAAATGAATGAGTCACACACAACACGTGGTTAGCTCCTCTGCTGGCTTTGATCTCTTTGATCTCTATAAGGGGAATTAGCATTTTAGCACAACATGCAACGTCCGGCAAAACTAACATAAAAGGCGACACACAAAACGAAAATAAATCCAAACAGCTTGGCAACATCAATCACATTACTGTGCATGTTGAGAGATTTGTCAGCTGTGGTTTTAATGTTTACAATTAACTTTTTTCGGAGCACCAAAAGATCGTGGCTTACCGTTAGCAGCGCACTGTAGACTGCCAACAACCCCCGCCTTCCAATCACAAAATCAGAAGCCCAAACCTTACCCCATACCAGCAGGTGGGCACTGTTGGACTCATCATTACAGGACACTTACACAAAAACTATACAACATATTTCAGCAGGAATTTCAACAAAACAAAAGTTATTATTACACCCGTCACAGTTGTTAATGTGACAAAATGACTTTATACTGTTCACAGTGTTTCTAGCCTCCCATTGTTGGACATCTCATCAGTCATTAGATCGGTTGCTGCAATGGGAATGTGGAATTTGGGGAAATTGAACACCATGCCAAAGTTGTTTTCGACCCCTGAACAACAAAAATCTGGTTCATCTTCCATCAATCCAGTGGAGGTGGATACCACAGAAGAAGAGTAAGGCCTTGGGAAAGACTGAAGTAAATATTATGTATGGAATCTAAATGTATCTCATTGCAGTTTTGTAGAGCTAGAGGAGGAAGAGCCCAACATATCTTTCGAGTCAAAGTACATCAGCAAATGTGAATAGTTAAATGTTGCATTCCATTTCTTAGATGCAAGACTTAAAGGAGTTACACTATTTTGTGTGTAGTCCCCCTGTACCAGGACTATTGTGTTGAGGCGGTGAGAGAAGACCTTCGAAGACTTAACACCAAGTCCTCCTTGTCAGAGCTGATCTCCCCACAGTACCTGCAGGGTCTCCAATCCCGTCTCGGCCCCAGGGATTCTGATCAGGAGAGCTCGTCGCTTTCGCCCTCCCCTCCGGATTGCCACCCGATTCGCGTGGTGCCGTGCACGCTGTGGCAAGATCTGGATGAGGTGAAGGTGGCCGGTCTGCTTGACAGTCTGTCAGCTCCGCAGATTCGGCTCCAGGAGGTGAGACATGATGTGCGGTCATAGGTGGGTGCTCATGAAATGTGTGGATGTGTCTTGAAGTTTGAATCACTTTTGCCTTCTGATTGACCTCTTAGATCAAGAATCTACAACATAGTCGTTAACCCTATATCCATTATTTAAATTAATATAAAAATGGTTGTCCTTTGTTAATTAGTTACAAAAAGTAGCTCTCAGCTTAAAAAAGGTTAAAAGCCCGTGTCTTGGGATTCTTGAAGGTTAAAATGTGGTGAAACAGACAAAACATCTGTGTGTTTTACGTTTTGTAACTAATGTAACTTCCCCCTTTGAAATCGTTTGGAAAATGTACATAGAAAAAATAAACAAATTTAAGTAAACTAATCAGTAAGTGTGGTAAAATAAACGGAAATCAAGCCAAATAGACCTTAACTTGTACACATTTTTAAAAAGTAGACTATTTAAGAAACTGTCCACCAAATTGACATAATTGTGTGTTGTGAAACATACGTAAAATACTCGTACAAACATAGCGTAGTGCAATTTATCAGGTCCATTGGGAGTACTACACTTGGTCACAAATACCAAGTGCCAATACATTTATTTAGTGAAAGGCCAGCATATTATCATGCTATGACTCAAGAGTGCGGTTACTCGCATTTGCGCTTCATGTTTAAAATGAGGACGTTTCTGAATAAAACTCACTTAGCAATGAATTTTAAAAAAACCTGTTCGGCAGCTGTCGGCCATACTTTATTTCTTTCGAGTACAGTTACCTTGAAATGTAGAATTGGCATGATGCGATGACGTTTTACAAAAAATGTTTTAACTTTAAGGAGCTGTATGGAATTTGGAACCTTTTTTACTCTCAGCCGCCACCTCTGGCAAGTGTCAAAATTGCATTCTCGTTCAAACTCTTATGATGAGAGTGCAAGTATGCGCAAGTTGACAGACTTGAGACTGATTAAAACAACCCTGGGACGTTAGACAGGGATGTGATACCACGAATATGACTCCTTACAAGGGATTTGTATTCTTAGGAATGCAATAGGGAGATGGTATTGCCCAACCAAACGTGCATTGAGCCAGTGAAGTAGCGAAAGACTCCCTGATCAAATATTGGATAATTGTGGCTAGATTGGGGCAACTAGCAGGGTTGATACTGGGTTACAAGGCCAGTTGGAATTAAGCACGGACATTTAACATTTCCCCAAAAACAAACTTGGTATTCTGGTTATGATTTTTTTTTTTTATATCATTTTCACTCTGTGCCGTTGGTGTGTGCACCAAAAGTAATAATGTAATGAAGCACACCTCTTACTTTCACCATTTTTGATGATTGTTAAAAGTTGGTCGCATATTTCCCCATTCAGTGTAGTAGGCTACAATAACAAATTCAGATTCAGATCTACTTTATTGTCATTCTAGTACACGTGTATACAGAACGAAATGTCGATGCATCTGACCCCCACAGTTTCCTTGAATGTACAGATATAAATAAAGTTGTATTGTATTTTGGCTACGTATAGTATTTTACCATAGTGCAGATAGTGCAAGAAGAGTAGCTAACCAGATGTGCAAAATGGGCAGTCAGGTTAACAAGTCAGGTACACAGTAACATTAACACTGTAACAATAACGCTGTAATTACAATAGTGCAGAGAGCAATGTGCAAGGAGTGGCAAGCTATAAAAAAACTGCCAGTAGTGCAAAAAGTCAGATTAGCAGCCGTTTAGATTTAAGTTAACTATATGTTAGATTGACCATTTAACAGTCTAATGGCCAGGGGGACTAGACTATTGCGGAGCCTGGTGGTCCTGCACCGCACACTGCAGTACCTCTTCCCAGAGGCTAGCAGAGTGAACAGTCCATGATGGGGGTGAGAGGGGTCCCCGGTAATGTTCTTAGCATGGGATAGGCAGCGCTTCTGGCCAATGTCCTGAATGGAGGGAAGTGTAGTCCCGATTATTTTCTCTGCTGTCCTCGTTACCCTCCTCACACTACCCCAGTCGGTAGCGCTGCAGCCTCCACACCACACAGAGATACAGCTGGTCAGGATACTCTCTATGGTGCCCCTGTAGAATGTGATGAGGGAGGGTGGGGGCAGGTGGGCTCTCCTCATCCTCCGCAGGAAGTACAGGCGCTGCTGTGCCCTCTTAACCAGTGATGCAGTGTTCACGGACCAGGTGAGTTTGTTTGTAATGTGCACCCCTAGGAACCTGATACTGCTGACAACCTCCACAGCCTTGTTGTTGATGCAAAGTGGGGCATGGTTGGGCTGGTTTTTCCTAAAGTCGACAATGATCTCTTTAGCAAGCAGACAAGCATGATGTCCCTCTCCACCTTTGACCTTAACCTTATTTACCCTGATTCCTGTTCTGCCTGAACAGCTTTGCAAAAATATATAAAAGCAGACCGGTGTGGTGGCAAAAACACAAGGGTTTTTTTTTTTTTAACTCTGTTGGCCATTGTTAACACATATATTAAGACCATGTAGCACGTGGGTACATTGTTTTGAGGTGACCTTATCCTAAAAGTTAAACCTGGGACTTAAGACTTGAAAGAAGTTGCTTAACTAATGAGACAACTATTCGTAAGTGTGACTAGATTTGAAATGGGTGAGTTGCAATCGCATTTCACAGCCAAATTTCCAATGCATTGTATTTATCACCGCCAAAGTCCATGTTCGAATTGATCGGCTCCGAGGCATCCTACTTGAGGAGCTTGGGAATTGCTGTGGATCACTTCTGCTCGTCCAAGACCCTCAAACGCACTCTGTCCCCGACGGAGCATCATACTTTGTTCTCAAACATCCGTCATGTGAAGACTGCCAGTGAGAAGTAAGCATGAGGTTACCTATTAGGATTTTTTGTCTACTTTAATTGCTACCTGTTGCATAGGTTTCTTATGGATTTGGAGAGACGCCTGGCTGAGAGTGTGCTCATATCCCAGGTGGGTGATGTGGTGCTCAAGCACTGCCCTGCCTTCCGTGCCGTCTACGTGCCATACATTACCAACATGATGTACCAGGAGACTCTCATCAAGCAGCTGCTGTATGTCCCCCACGCCCTGATGAGTTTACCCACAGCTTCCATGCTCATTTGGTGTCTTGCGTGTCAAGGCAGCAAAACAGAGACTTTGTGGCGTGTCTGGAGCGGCTGGAGAGCCAACCTGTGTGCCAAAGGCGGAGTCTCAAATCCTTCCTTGTCCTGCCCTTCCAACGCATCACTCGCATTAAGCTCATTCTGGAGGTCATTTTTTTCTTTGCATCAATTTTCATGCCACAAATGGGTTTCCTTCATTTTTAATTTTTTAATATGAGATAATTCAGGAGTGTCAAACTAAATTCACTCGGGGCTGCAAGAGCTGAATTTTGATTCAGGTGGGCCAAATCGGGTTTTCCACAAAAAGGCGCTGATAAAACATTCACTGTCCTCATGTTCCCTACACGAAAATGTATGAAAAGCATTAAGAATAAATATGAAAATCAGCTGGACAGCACGGCGGTGCAGTGGTTAGCGCGTGTTCGGCACAGTTCTGAGGTCATGAGATCGAATCCACCGTGTGGAGTTTGCATGTTCTCCCCGTGCTTGTGTGGGTTTCCCCCAGGCACTCCTGTTTCCTCCCACATTCCAAAAACATGCATGTCAGGTGAATTGTCTGTCTCTGTGTGCCCTGCGACTGGCTGGCAACGAGTTCAGGGTGTCCCCTACCCACTGCCTGAAGATAGCTGGGATGGGCTCCAGCACCCCCACAAACCTACTGAGGATAAGCGGTGCAGATAATGAATAAATGAATAAATCCCAAATCCGCTAGGGCTGCACCAAGTCTAGAAATGTCTCATCTAGAGGGAGATAATGACATCATTGTCCGCCATCTTGCTGCCGCAGCTATCCGAAAAAGCAAGGGTTTCTTTTTCACTTTGAACCTTCATAGTTTAGATTTTCTCGTGGTTTGTAGCACTCGTTTTCAATAATATAGCGACACCTACTTGACAAATACAAGCGGTCCGTTTTAATGACATGATAATTATGACTAAGAGTTTTTAGAGGCAGCACGGCAGCGCAGTGGTTAGCGCATGTGCGGCACAGTTCATGTCTTGGGAACCTCCTGCGTGGGTTCAAATCCAGCTCCAGACTTCCTGTGCAGAGTTTGTATGTTCTCCCCGTGCTTGTGTGGGTTTCCTCCCACATTCCAAAAATATGCATTTCAGGTGAATTCGCCGGTGCAAATTGTCCCTGGGTGTGAATGAGCGAGTGAGTTGTCTGTCCCCGTGTGCCCTGCGATTGGCTGGCAACCAGTTCAGGGTGTCCACTGCCCGATGATTGCTGGGATGGGCTCCAGCACCCCCGCGACCCTACTGAGGATAAGCGGTGTAGCTGATGAGATGAGTTTTTACTGTCGCTTTGAGTCCTCATAGTTTGCATTATTTCTTGTGATTTTTTTTTTAATTTTTTTTTTAGCACTTTTTGATTGCATGACATGTGGTCAAATACAAACTGTCCTGTTTACCTCCATATTAAAGCGGAAGGGCCTCAAAATGTCTGAGGACAGCAATTGGCCTGTAGGCCGTGAGTCTAAGAGCCCTGGGAAAATTGGTTATTGTGTAGTAAAAAGTTTTTTTTTTGTTTTTTTTGTTTTTTTTTTTAAATTAAGGTAAATTGACACTAAATATATAAAATGACAAAACATAATAAATTACAACTTAAAAATATGACAATAATTCAACTAGAAAACACAATTTGATGTCAATTTTTCTAACCCCTCAGAATATTATGAAACTGGCTGAAGTGGATTCAGATGCGGTATTGTGTCTTCACAAAGCAAAGGAAGCCATACATGAGGTACAGTCCCAAATTTTTCACTCATTTTCTACGAAAAAAAAAATTATTATGATTTCTTTCCTTGTTCCAGATCGTGGTCGAGTGCAATGAGGGGGTCCAAAAAATGAAAGTCATCGAGCAATTGGTCTCCCTTGAAATGATGCTGGATTTTGGCACACTGAAGGTTTTCCTTTCTATTATGTATTGGTGGTAAAAATGCCTGACTTAAAAGTATTTCATAACAGTTCTGAAAAACACCCGTAGCTCTCTATTTTTTTCTTCTTCTAATTTTAGGCAATTCCTCTCATCATAAGTGGCCGTGTTTTGGTGCACCAGGGTCCCTTGAGCTTGCTAACGGTGGAGAACGGCCCAGCCGCCAGAATGCCCCTCATGAGCTTCCACCTTCACCTCTTCAATGACTTGCTGATCCTCTCCTCAATAAAGTACTTGTGTGGTTTAGTCGACAAGAAAGTTGCCGCCCGCTACAATCAGACACTTAATGTTGGTTTTCATTCCAGGGAGCAGCGCTTCCTAGTGGAGGACTATGCAAAGTTCCCAGCATGCGTGCATGTGGCACCACTGAAGACTGATGTTATCGGTCTGCCGCCTGAGTCCTTCCTGTTGCATCTCTCCCGGAATCACACTGGAAATGCCACCGCCATGATTCTGATTGCCAAAAGCAGGTGAAAGTGCTGGTGGGGTGTAGTGATCTTCTCCAGGACGCAGTCGGAGCCTTTCAAAAACTGTTAAGATTAGTTTATTAAAGTATTAGGATAACAAATGGATGAAATGTTATGTCCTAAGAGTTAAAAATTCTTCATAGTTAAAAAGCAATAGAAGTATCAGACATTAACCTAAATCAGGGGTCTCCAACCTTTTTAAGGCAAAGAGCAACTTCAAAGGAACCTTGATCACGCACTTCCGAAACAAGAATTGTAATCTAATCAATTGAATTTTCTATCTTACTGATATTTCACGTAAACTTATTTTTGATGATTATTATTCAGAATGCCTTTTTTACCTTTCCAATTGTTTCATTTGCATTTTTTAATCACATTTTGCAGGAAATCTTGTTAAATCTTTCAAAACGCTATTATCAATTTCATTAACTCTGCACCATAGATATAGATGGATACTTTATTCATCCCCGTAGGGAAATTCATACTTCCAGCAATCTACCCCGTTGTTTATTAACAGATGAACATGATACCCTAGGGGTGCTTGTAGCGGAGTGGATGACGTCACGCTAGTCCAAAAGTTCGACATCCCTGCGGCAGATGGAAAACTTTTCTTTGTGAAAATCCAGGGATACCCCACCTCGTGTTAGCAAGTCCGCCTCCTTTCCGATTCCCCCCGGCTTTCGTGTCTCTGTTTAGCGGCGTTGAAGCCGGATTGCTCCGGGTGGCTACACGTTAGCGTCCGGAATGCTAAACGTGAGCCACGTTTCCGCAAAACACAGCAACTGCGCTCCCTGTGCGCTTCGATGTTTTCCACCAGCACTCGATCTTATTTGGTCGTGAGTTTGCATTTACCATGATTACGGATGGTACCGAAGACTTATAACACCGCTAGCCGCTTCGCTAGCTCCGGCTCTTCCTCCACGATAGGCCCCTTCATCACGCCGGCACGAGAATTCTTCAGGGCAAGGAGTTGAAATTCCTTGAATACACGCATTTCTTGTGCGCTAAAACCCATGTCCATAGGATAGAAGTAATCCATAGTGTAGTTGTCAAAACGGGAAGAAAAAACACCGAAGATAGGAGCAGACAATAGAACAATAGGGCAGCTGCTGGAAAAGGCTGCTCAAAATTAGATTTGGGGGCCCTTTGATGATTTGCTTACCTACTAAAACTCATTCCATGTTGTACTCGAGGGGTCACATGTTATACTTTTTGGATTGGTTTGGAAATCACAATTAGAGAAAAATATTATATTAGTGGTTGCGGTGCCCAAAGCAGCCGCTTGGCTCGCTAATGCCGGGTTCTGTATGTCAAACGATTTTACTCCTTCGCAACACTCAAGATCGGGACTGTGATTGCCATGTGCACTCACCTCTGCCCCGTGTTATCGAATTCTGCTACTTTGCTTTTTATTTTCAATTTGTTTTTAATAGGTTTTTAATTAAGACCTTTTTTTTGTTTTTACATCACTGTAAATGCAATTAAAAAAATCGCAACACAATTTAATCACATTTAAGACATTGATATTTCGTGACTAGGTCTATATTTAAAGCGGGCACAAGATGTGGGCGTCAGCGTGCCCGCGGGCACGGAGTTGGCGACCCGTGACCTAAAATGAATAACCCTGGCATGATCAGGTGTGATTGAACTGTCCTGACTAATTTTTGCACAATGTTTGGCATGATTTTGATGACGTTTTTAACACTCATGCCAATTTTGCTTGGCACAGTCAACATTTTAAGTTTAGTTTTTACAACAGGTCGGACAAGGAGCAGTGGATGAGGTTGCTGAAAGGCGCTGACTGAAGTTTTTGCATTCCTCGGATGTTTTACTTGAAATTCACTTTTGGGTTTACTGGTAATTTTTGTATTTGCACAATTGAGATTTATATCACTATAAAGTCACTCTCTCACCTATTTATACAGGAAATGGCACATGTCTTAAAAGTTTTGATTTTATTGTATTGGATTATAAATAAAATCTGTACTCTAATGAAACACTATACTATTGGATTTTGTTGTATTGTGTAGGGCAACTGAAAAAGAGGGGTACAAAGCTAAAGGAAGAATACAAATTAAAGTGACCAAACCGCACCTTTTTTTTGTTTTTGTGCCCAGCCGTTCACAAGGTTTTTAGGGGTACCCTTAGCAGCCGGATGGCGGACAATCATGTCAACTTCCTTGTGTTATGTAAAAAATAAAAACAAATTTCTTGGCCTACGAGTACAATATTTGGGGGGGAAAAAAATCACATTCATGATAGTTCATGTATTATTTTTTTTAATCCGTAGGACGCATACCTGTCAACCTCCGCGGCTCCATGCCCTTACAATCTGTCGTATTTTCCCTTACAAAATACAAAAAAAATCTTACACCATATTTTTTTTTCCAAACGTGTTTATGTTGTTTAACATGTTATATTGTACATGTTTCGTTATACCATTCTGTACATATTCTTAATAATAAAATTTAAAAAAATCAGGAACAATCGTTTTCAGCGTAACTAAAATATCCACTATTAACACTTTAAATTTGTAAATAGATATTATCTGGAGGAAAAAAAAATAGGCATTTCTATTTTGTAAACCAAACCACAATATCAACCATTGATGCATGTATTTTAAACAGTGACAGAAAAAACAAACCTTTGCAGACTTGTGACTGGGAAACACATTTTTCATAAGCCTTGTGAGGAGATAGGCAACTGTTGGAAGTATGTTGTGCTCTGCGATGAAATGGTAAAACCTCACGTCTGCAGCTGTTGAGTCTTCCGGTGTACTGCTTATTTGGACTCACCTGCAAAATCCTCCCCCCCTCGCGAGAACACTCATTCTGCTGCGCTTCCGACAATAGCTTTATTGTTTTAATAAGCTTATATAGAATACTCATGGGAGGTGGAGGGGAGGATTTTGAAGGGGAGTCGAAATTAGGCACTACAGCGGCAGACGCATGGACACAGTAGCATCAAACGCTCGCTTTGGTTGCAACGAAAAAAACGATACCGAGATGGAGGCTACTGCGGCAAACTCGTTTGACTTGATTTGCCATTTCGTGATACTCGGTGTATACCAAATGGTACCCAAAATTGACAAACATGCGTTTTCCGTACAGATTTTCTTGTACATCGTACATATCTTAAAATGCATAATGTACTTTGTACGGCAAAAACGTACAGGTTGACGGGTATGAGGAAGTGTCTATAATACACCAGTGTTTTTCAACATTTTTTGAGCCGGGGCATGTTTTTTTACATTGGAAACATTTTGCGGCACACCACTAACCAAATATGTTATAAAATGACACTGAACAGTATGTTTGATTACAAAATAATTTGATATATATATATATATATATATATATAAAATATACCAGAGCCATATCCCCCTAGTGGGAGGTGGCTAGAGTTGAGAATACATTCTTATTTCTGACTCTTTCTGGGAGATGTATACAGAGGAGGGGATTCCCAGCCCCTTCACTCAACCCAACTGATGTGTTGAGAGTCATTAGGTGGCCAAACCCCCCCCCAAGCAGGGAGGCAATGAGTACTAATGTTTATAAGTCTTAGGTATGACCTGGCCGAGGCTTGAACCAGCAACCTCCCAGTCTCGGGGCGGGCGCCTTACCACCAAGGCCACTGAGCTGGTTTCTAATTTATAATACCCCCAGTTTTTACAGCACAGACACTTGACAAGGACATGTGCAGAAAATGATTGATAAATGTTTTATGAAATTATAAAAATTGACATTGAATAATTTCTCGCAGCACACCTGACAATCTCTCACGGCACACTAGTATGTCGCGGCACAGTGTTTAAGTCCCGTCACATTTATTTATATATCCCTTATTCACAAATGTCTCAAAGGACTGCACAGGATTACAATTACCTGATCTTAAACCAACATGCGGGCAAGGAAAAACTCAAAACCTCAGCATGAGGGGAAAAAAAGAAACTAGTGGTTGAAAATCACTAATAAACAATTTCCCTTTAAGTCAAAATGAAATTCTTACTGTTGCATCAAACATTTGGGAGGGGAGTACATAACTGGATGCTAAATGATGTTTCCATTACAAATCTATGGATTAGGTGTCTTTGCCCCAACGTGCTACAGTTTGTTCGGAACAGACTCAAAAAACTGAATTTTTTGTAGCTTGTTCCAACCTTTTTGGCCGATTGATCGTCGACATGTACTTGCACTATTATACGGATGAGAATGGGGACAGAGTTTACACTTTGAAGAGAGTGTCACCCAGCGGAGCGCCCACCAGCTCAGCCCATCCTGCCCGCTTCACCCCAGAGGACAAGTTCTCTCGCCACCGTGTGATCCTGAAGAAACGCTTCGGGATTCTTCTCACCCAACAGCCCAGACCTGTGCTCTAAATTAGCTGCCCCTCGGATATGGCGGGTTTTCTAAAATGCCTGCAAGAAAACGCATCCTTTTAGATCACAACACGCTAGGGATCGTCGTGAATTCCTTTCCCGAGAGTGTGTTATAATGTTCAAGAGGTCGCTGGTTCGCGCCTCGGCCGAGTCATACCTAAGACTTATAACATTGGTAAAATGGCGGCGCCCTCTGTTGGCTGCGGCTGCATCGGCTTGCTACAACGGGTCAGGTGTATCGACATTTCGTTCTGTGTACATTGTTACACAGAATGACAATACAAAGGAAATTATTATTATTATTATTATTGATTAGCAAGAATAAAACATGAAAATGTATTGCTACAGAGACAAATGGGTTACTTTGACATTCTAGAAACGGTCAACACCATTTCAGAAAACTTTCATCAAAAGGAAAATGCTTAATAAAAATGCCTTGGACCCTGGATGCCGATTATACAAATCAAACTCCAGTCATTTGTTTCTGCACTACTTTGAATAATAATAATAATAATTATTTCCTTGTATTGTCATTCTGTGTAACAATGTACACAGAACGAAATGTCGATTGCACCTGACCCGTTGTAGCGAGCCGATGCAGCCGCAGCCAACATAGGGCGCCGCCGACCACTTTTTAAGTCTTAGGAATGACTCGGCCGGGGCGCGAACCACCGACCTCCCAGTAAACGAGTCATTCATCATCTTTCAGTAAGGTCAGGAATGTTATCGTATAGTGACTTGTTTACTGCCCATTTTGCACATCTGGTTAGCTGCTCCTCTTGCACTCTTTGCACTACTGTATAATACTATACATAGCTATAATTATTTAGCATATTATTAGTACTTCAATACTCCAACTCAATACAACATTTTATATCATAACATTCAAGGAAACGGTGCGGGTCAGATGTATCGACATTTCGTTCTGTATACACGTGTACAAGAATGACAAAGTATATCTGAATCTGAACTCAAGTTCAACTGATCCAAAGAAACATTTTTTTCTTTCAACTTCAATTGTGATTCGCTTTCCACAGCTAAATGTGTTGCCCAGCCATGATGCAGTCCTGGTGCCACAAACACTCTGCCAGGCAATTGAAGAGTGATGCGTTGGCATCTAAACCCTCGTCTTCACTCAGGCCACCTGTACGCAACACCGGTAACTTCCACGCTTCCTGAAAAACCCTCACATCCTTCTCTGAAACGTCACAGTGCATGAACAAGTCAATTCTGAGCAAACCATTAAGGATGGATTTGATTTATTATGAACAAATAAAGTAGACAAAGTCGGAAGTGGCTATGGTTAGGGTTTACAAATTACTGTCTTTTCCGCACTATAAGGCACAACTGAATGTAGAGCACAGGGAATTAATACAGTATCGTATTTGTTCATGTATGACTGTTGGGTTATGGTATTAATGAGTGCAACGATAGATCAATCAACGAACATTGCTAAACCAAAAAACAGGATTCGAACCTGGGTGGTAGAGTGCCGAGTAATCTACATAAAATGCAAAAAGGCATTACACCCGGGATGTCAAACTCTGTTTTGCTCCGAGGCCAAATCAGGATTTTCTGTCCTCAGGCGGGATGGAACAGAAAAAGAATGTCAACTAGAAACTTTTCACTTTTATGCTTTCAGTCTACATTAGTAACCTACACTACAGACTATAATCAGTTTACAAGGGACCTTTTACTAAACAGATTTATTCACAAACTATGGGGAAGAAAGCTAATGTTTAGTATTGAAATGTAAACTAGTTTATTTTAACAGTTGAGTGAATGCAGTATTAAACCTGAACCAACTCGCTACGCTATGCAAAGTGAACAATGCCCTCTAGCGGCTGGAGAGAGCATTTGGTTTGCTTTTACTTTAAAAATCATAACCTTTGATAAAAATTACCAAGAGCAGGGCTCTTCAATATGATGCACGTGGGCACCAGGGTGCTCCCTAAGGGTAGCTGACATGCTCCTGGACCTGTTCTGCTAACAGCCCACCAGTGCCTGGATCCTTGTGATTTTCTGGTAAAAAATGAATGTGTTGACTGAATCCATTTAACCCTAATCAACCTGGTAAAAGTATATCAACAGACAATATATAATATCACTAAATGCATATAATCCTAATGTCCATTGCGCTAATTGGTAACAAAAAGTAGCTTTTAGCTTGATATTTTTTGCATATGTCTGACCTAGAGACTCACCTCTTTTTTTTTTTTTTAATACATTCAGTGGCTCAGGAGGTAGGGCGCTTGTCTTGGGATCAAGAGATCGCAGTTCGAATCCCGGCTCCTCCGTGTTACATGTTGAAGTGTCCTTGGGTAAGACACTGAACCCCTAATACCCCCAATAAGCAGGTTAGCGCCTTACATGGCTGCACGGCCGCTATTGGGAAATGTGAAGCACACTGTAAAGCTCTTTGGGAAGTCTTGACTTGAAAAGTGCTACATAAATGCAGATCATTTCATTTCATTCTCAGAAATTTATTGCAGGCTGAATCAAATTATCCAATGGGCTTAATCTAACCTGCTGCCTGTATATTTGACATGCCTGCATTGGACCTCATTATCACACTATTTTTACGGTGCCAGAAACACTGATTTTCATTGAGCATTTTCTTCTGTATTCCTATTGGTCGAAGTCTCCTTCACCTGTATGTCAAAGTTGCGGTTAAATATGTTTACATACAAAAAACCTTGTATGGTATTTTGTGAAAAGAATATTTCTCCATTCTCTAACATTTGTTACTGGCATTGTAAATAAAAAAAAAAAACATGAGAAAACTTCTAATGGCTTTTCATATGTCATCTGTACAACTGATGGTTAAGTTGTAAAGTGTTTCGGGGCTCTCAATGCCACCTGGGTTTGAATCCTATCATATACAATTTTTTTCGGTTGGTCAATAATTGCACAAAAAGGTAGCACGGAAACTTCAAAACCCTATGGAGTAACACACACACACACACACACACACACACATATATATAAACGTGTGCAAATTTCTGGCCAATTTTGGGTTTTTAGGTGCCGCATATACCGTAAATTCCGGACTATAGGCCACTACTTTTTTCCCAAACTTTCAACCCTGCGGCTTATTCAGTGATGCTGCCAATTTATGTAATTTTTCTAACGCCCGCCAGCGGTGCTCAAGTACAAAAGGTAAGATTTAGACCGGTGGAATATATGCGCCGAGGAAGACTGCAACTTCTTGACTTGTGCATAAATTAAATTAGCGTAAACATACCCTCATCATGCAAAATGCAAAAAGAAAGGCACATGACGCAGCTTTCAAGCTAAAAGCAATTGAGCAGTAGGCTAAAGAAGGAGCGAGGGTGTTGCTAGCGTGTTTTGAATAAGGGAGCGTGGGACGACTTCTATATGACGAAGTTTCTTTCCGACACTGAGGAAGACGACTTTGACGGTTTCAGTTCTAAGGAGGAAGATGAGGACGGTTTACCGTGATTTTTACAAGTACGGTATGTTTTTTTTTTTTTACCAGACCCATTTACTGTGTTGCTAGCGTGTTTTGGAATAAGGGAGCGTGGGACGACGTCTATATGACAAAGTTGTTTTTCGATGGCTTCAGTTCTAAGGAGGAAGATGATGACTGTTTACTGTGATTTTTACAAGTACTGTATGGTTTTTTTAACAAACCCGTTTACTGTGTTGCAAGCGTGTTGCTACCTGTCACAGGCACCAATTGGGATGAAAGTTATTATTATTAAAGCTTTGAAAACTCTCTTGGTGTACGGTCTTTGTAAAAATGTGTAACCATGTATAATATGTATCTGCAACTGTATATTTTTGTAATGTCTTTATTTCACTTATTCTGATATGTTTTCTACGGGAAGTGGGGACCGGTAAAGGTGAGTGTTTGTGGACGTGGCAGACAATAGTGGTTATATATTCTTCCCACCCTTACCTATGGAAATATACACTTTTTTCCTTGGATTACTTTCAACGGGACCTGGACTCTGCAGGTCTGCATCAAACCTTAAGTACCGGTATTATTTTTCATCCATTTTGCCGGCTGTGATTTTGGACTGTGTACTTTTATGAAGGACATTCAGTTTCAATGGCGGGACTTATTCGGGTTTGGCTTAATTCTGTGTGTTACATTTTTTTAATGTGGGCGCATGCGGCTTATATACAGGTGCGGCTTGTGTTAGTCCAGAATCGGTTTTCCTCTTAAAATGTGGTGGGTGCGGCTTATAATCAGGTGCGCTCTATAGTCCGGAATTTACGATACTTTGGAAATTACAGTACATTCTACTGCAGAGGTGGACAAACTATGGTATGTCATTGAAAAAAATGTTATATGTGTATATATGCATGGATGTATGTACTTCTAATCATAAAGCATTTTTGGGTGCCAACTTTCCCTATTGTCTCAAAAACACATACTTAAAAATCAAAAACGATATCAAATTTACTGCTTAAAACAGTATTGAATATAATTTTCTTTGAGTTTCAAAACCAAATTGATGAAACATCTTTTTAAATACGCATATAATTAAATAGGACCTGTAGATGTTTGTATTCATTCATAAAATAATCATTCAGGATCAGCCCCTTGGCCAAATTTATTAACCCAGTGTGCCCCCCTATTCCGTAGTAATCTTCAATGTAGAAATGGTATTCATATTTTTGAAAGGATACTTGGTGCCGACCACCAAAGTAACAATTGGACCCCCAGAAGATTCCTTCCACTTTGAAATTTGATTAGGAAGCTCATCAAATGATGTTCGGTCCGTGAAGGAGAAGAGGAAAAGAACTGCGTCCACCTTTTCCTGACAAGACTAAAATATAAAAGTTCAATTTACGTGTTCATTTTCGTGGAAAACAGAGAGAATCACGCATACCGGTAACAGATGGTCGAAGCGCCGTAAGGCGTTTTCTCCACAGTCCCACAGCTGGAAACGGAAGAATAGCACTCTACCGCTTTCTTTTAGCTTCACCGGCCAGTGAACCACAATTGTCTCTATACCTTCGACACAAATGGACACCATCTTTAAAAACACTATTTGTTCCACACTAGACCCTTCCCCCTAATGCATGTGTGTAATACAGGGTGACCCAAAAAGATGCGTACCCATATTTTATTCGATTAAAATTCCATTTTTTAACGAATGTCTTTTCTGTTGCAGGACGTGAAAGGTGAACCTATGGATGATGATTTGCAGCTATAGTTGCCCTGAAAATGTCTTGGAAAAATCAGCAGAAGATATTCTCCCTGGAGACCTATTTTGCGACAAAATCATACCAGAGTGTACAGATTCCGTATCGAAAGCGTTTCCATTTGGAGAATTGCGAATTAAGTCAAAGTTACAGTGCGTGGAGGTAAAATTACAAGGGTTCCCCTGACGCTGTGTTCTAAATGCAGTATTTGGAAGTCAAGGTCGCAGTAGAACGAAGTTGAGTAAAGTCAGCAATTTTTTGAGAACCGGCTTCTTCGGCTCGGCTCACTAAAAGGAACCGGCTCTTCAGGTTGTTTTTGCTTCTTTAATCCCAACATGACCAAATATTATGTAAAATGATGTACAAAACGACTTAAAAGAAGGGGGGAATAGAACAAAAAAGAAAAAAATACCAAAATGAAAAAGTAGTGAAAAGCTGAGAAAAAAAAACAAAAGGAAAAAAAATGAAGGAAACATTTAGAAAAAAAGGCAGAAAAAAGAAAAACAAAGGAAAAAAGTAACAGCTAAGAAAAAGTAAACACAATGAGATTTTTTTAAAGGAATTAAAAAAAAAAGTAGAAAAAAACACAGAAAAAGAAGAAAAAGTTTGTGTTGCATTCAAATAATTTCCAACTATATCGAGTGAATCTTGTTGCCAACATTGTACTTCCACTAAAAAAATGTGATTAAGTACAGTTCTGTATCCTGCAACCGACTAAATAAGCCCCCAAAAATGTTAGTATTATGCGACAAAATATATCAGGAGAAAAAAGAAATGGATATCTTGTGAAAGAATTGTAAGAAGAAACGACGTTTGTAGGACGTACAACCTTTGCAATAGTACATGAGTCAATTCATTCAAAAGAGAAAAATTATTTTGCATCGCCAGAAACAAAATGTAACTTGATGTCAAGTTTTGGATATATTTGATAATCATCTTGCCACACTTGGGATTATGGTTGCTCACTGTTATTTCAAGCATTGCTTACCGGCTTTGTGTGAACACTCAGAGCGTGGAAAATTAGAGGGAACATTGCCCTGAACCATCATTATTCAATTGTAAGCTCCCAAAAGATCCCCAGCCATTAAGCTACGACATACTTTTATGCGATTAATTTACTAATCTGACCCAGGTGAGTGTTTTGATTTTACTCTAGAGCCAAATTAAGACAGATACCACGATACTACCGTAAATTCCGGACTATAAGCAGCTACTTTTTTCCCAAACTTTCAACCCTGCTGCTTATTCAGTGATGCGGCCAATTTATGTAATTTTTCTAACGGCCGCCAGCGACGCTCGAGTACAAAAGATAAGATTTAGACCGGTGGAATATATGCGCAGAGGAAGACTGTAACTTCTTGGCTTGTGCATAAATTAAATTAGCGTAAACATACCCTCATCATGCAAAATGCAAAAAGAAAAGCACATGACGCAACTTTCAAGCTAAAAGCAATCGAGCAGTCCGATAAAGAAGGATCGAACGTGTTGCTAGCGTGTTTTTGAATAAGGGAGCGTGGGACGACGTCTATATGAAACTGTTTCTTTCCGACACTGAGGAAGACGACTTTGATGACTTCAGTTCTAAGGAGGAAGATGAGGACTGTTTACTGTGATTTTTACAAGTACGGTATGTTTTTTTATCAGACCCGTTTACTGTGTTGCGAGCGTGTTGCGAGCGTGTTGCTACCATTAACTGCCCTGTCAGGCCGTTTGGGATGAAAGTTATATTATTATTATTATTAAAGCTTTGAAAACTCTTTCTGTGTACCGTCTTTCTTTGTAAATATGTGTAACCATGTATAATATGTATTTGCAACTGTATATTTTTGTAATGTTTTTATTTCAGACACTTATTCTGATATGTTTTGCACGGGCGAATAAAAAAGAAGGGGCGAAACAAAAGCGGGGTGACGGAAAGTGGGGTAAAGGCGAGACTTGTTTGTGGACGCGGCGGACAATAATGGATATATATTCTTCTCACCCTTACCTTTGGAAATATACACTTTTTTCCTTGGATTACTTTCAACGGGACCCGGACTCTGCAGTTCTGCATCAAACCTTAAGTACCGGTATCATTTTCCGTTCATTTTGCCGGCTGTGATTTTTGGATTGTGTACTTTTATGAAGGACATTCAGTTTCAATCGCGGGAGGTCGGGTTTGGGTTAACTTTGTGTTTGTGTTACATTTTTTAAATGTGGGCGCATGCAGCTTATATACAGGTGCGGCTTGTATAAGTACAAGATCGGTTTTCCTCTTAAAATGTGGTGGGTGCGGCTTATAATCGGGTGCGCTCTAAAGTCCGGAATTTACGGTACTTGGTATCAGTCCCCCCATTCCAGAACTGCTGCAAATGAATCGAAAATGCTTTTTGGGTCGGGAATGGATTTCACTCTTGAGAGAGTGATTAAATGTCAAAGGTGTCTAGATTTATGGATGCTGGTTCTTACCTGTGGTTTCGTAGTGCATGCTGGGAGTCTTCTGGCCTGACAAGCGTGCTGCAAGAGTACTTTTGCCCACTCCACTCTTTCCAGAAAGGTAAACTTTATAATGAACTGTGTCCACCTGGATGTGAGGAGGCATCGCCGGAGACTCCAACAGCCCTGTGATGCATATAATCTCAATCACAGACTAAATTAAACACCATTTGAAGATCTTTTGCACATACCAAAATGTTTGCGTTTCTTCTTGTGTAGTATCTTGCTAAAGTATTCTCTGCTGTCTTTGCAGCGATGCCAATCGGCCACGACGACAGAGCCGCGTTCGGGAATTGCAGTCATGGTCGGTAAGTTTATTAGCTCACCCGAAAAGCGATTAAAGGAGATTACATTTTAAAATGTGACTTTTTTTTCTGCACTGCCATAGCCTGCTAGCTTAGCACTTTATTGAGGACAGCGCGTGGCGATCTGTCAAAATCAAATATCAATAAACACTGCGATTAAATGTTTGAAACAAAAAAATATATCTATGATATCGCATTTAATAAAATAAATTCTACCTTTTGACAACGTGGTTTACAGCAGCGTTCGATACCGCTGCCTAGCAACCGCTGTTTATAGACGTCACTTCCGCTTGGAGAAAGTGAGTGCTGCATTCACGTGCCCCATAGAAATTCGCAATCCAAACTTTTTAACAATTTGATAGTTATGTCATTATTTGATGAGGTTTAGGACATTAATACGTGTTTTGACCCTCATGTTTTCAACGATAAGACGAAGTGTGTTTGCTTGACGGGTGTTTACTCGTGTCACTCGCAGGTACAATTTCATACAACAGGGGGAGACACAGCTCATGCTCTGTGTTAATGTGGCATCTTGGGTAATGTAGTACTTTTGTTATCAGGCACACAACATCCCAATCGGGATGTTTTGTATTTAAGTCATACTTTTTAAAGTTAGTTGGATTAAACCGCGTTTTGGTTGTAAGTATTTCGTGTATTTGTCATGTGTTTCATTTATTTTGGTCCTGGAGACTTTTAAAAAGCTGTTTTAACCCCTCATAGTAAAAGGTACAATTACTTTTAAAAGACGTTGCATTTCCACTAAACTCAAATCCTGATCAGATATGACGAGCAACAATAGTGATCTTGCAGTTTAACGAGGTACATGTTCAGACTTTATTCTTATTTTCTGCCGCTAGGTGTCCCTAAATATCATGTTTTCTTCTTTCTCTCTTGTGGACCATGCGTGCCCAAGCTAGTCGGGTCAGCTTTGATGCTAGGTCCTTAGCTTGGCCTTGATGCTGGGACCTTAGCTTGGCCTCTAGGTCCTTAGCTTGGCCTTGATGCTAGGTCCTTAGCTTGGCCTTAGCAAGGCTTTGATGCTAGGTCCTTAGCTTGGCCTCACTATCTTTGATTTTTGCATTTCGGAGATGGAATATGAGCTTGCTCTGTCCACTCCACGCATCGGCCCGGTATTGCAGTACCTCCGGGAACGGTGCATTCGCAATGATCGCAGCAAGGCTTTAGGGCTAGGACCTTAGCTTGGCCTTTTGGCTGAGAGTAAGTATCCCGGCTCCTAGGCTTTGTAGCGTATTATGAACTGACCGATAACAGATAATGGATAATGAATAATGAAGATAGATCAATAACCCTTAAAAACCCCAAAACCCCATAATATCTTACTAGAACGGTTAGAAAAAATGGATTGGTCTCTCAGGAACAGTCCTCTTATGGTTCAGATCTAACCTCTCAGATAGGATGCACTTTGTTAAATATGGTGAAATGACATCGGAGCCCTTTAGTGTTGCCTGTGGTGTTCCGCAGGGTTCTGTACTTTGGCCCTTCTTTTCAGCATTTACATGCTTCCATTAGGTGATATTATTCGCAAGTATAATATAAGTTTCCATTGCTACGCAGATGACATTCAACTATATCTTTCGATGGAGGAATCTGCCACACTAAATTGTGGAAATTTGGAGGCCTGCCTCACTGAGATAAAAGAATGGATGTCACTCAACTTCTTGCGCCTTAACTCTGAAAAGACCAAAATGTTAGTTATTGGTCCATCTAAATGCCATGACTTGTTCTCAAAAACTGCTCTGAACATTGACAAATGTAATATCACCCAGAGTGACTCAGTTAAAAATGTAGGTGTCATATTTGACCCCGATCTGTCCTTTGAAACACACGTAAATAATATTACTGGAACAGCTTTCTTCCATCTTCGCAACATTGCTAAAATTCGTCCTATGTTGTCTCAGTCGGATGCGGAGATTATAATTCACACGTTTGTTACTTACCGTCTCCATTACTGTAATGCACTACTCTCAGGTCTCCCGAAGTCCAAAATCAAGAGTCTTCAGCTGGTACAAAATGCTGCAGCGAGGCTTTTAACAAAGACAAAGTTTGATCACATTACCCCGATTTTAGCTAACCTGCATTGGCTCCCTGTTGGCTTAAGATGTGATTTTTAAGGGTTTGATGGTATTATCCAAAATCATGCATGGACTTGCTCTCTCATATCTTTCAGATTTAATTTCCCCCTATTTTCCGTTCCGGAGCCTTCGCTCTGAAAACGCTGGTCTACTAGTGATCCCAAGAGCCAAGAAGAGATCCGCAAGTTCGAGAGCATTCTCCACCCGGGCCCCTGTGCTGTGGAATGCTCTTCCCCCTGTGATTCGATCTGCAACCTCAGTGGAAATGTTTAAATCTAAGCTTAAAACACACTTCTACTCTATAGCATATGTTGATAATATGTGTATTATTTGCTCTCATGTAGGTTTTAGATGAGGGGATTGTGTCATAATAGTCTGTAATAATAGTTTGCAATAGTCTTTGATCTGTGCAGCCCTTTGAGACTCTTTGTGATTAAGGGCTATACAAATAAACACGACTTGACTTGAAAGCGGCCTTGTCACTCGGGTCAGGGTGACACGACACACTCTTCTGTTTAACAGCAGGGCCTGACAGCTTTCACTGGTTTACCCCTGCTGCATCATACGGGTGCCCTGCCCATCCCTTAGAACGCGTCCAAACATCCCTCTAGCCTTTTACAACACCTCTCCACTCATTCCTATCACCAACAAAAGTAAAATAAGGACAATAATTTATAAGAAAAGGGGAAAATTATTACAGTACTATCAGATGAATCGGGTATTTTACTGATTTTGTAATTATTTTCCCTGTTATTTACTTTTTTTCTGTAACTAAACTTGTTATGCAAGTATTATTACGTTTACTTTGTTTTTCAACTATTTTCTAATTAAAGTCAATTTCAAAAACCAATAATGATCGTTTCATTTGACTAGAAAAGTTTGTTTAACTAGTAATAAAATATGATAAAAATCCTCAAATGAGCACAAACAGCGCCTAAGCGTGCTCATTCTAAAGAAACTGTGTGTATATATGACCACTAGATGACGCTGTATTGCGTCTTACGAGGGAAAATCATTTCAAAAAGCACAAGGAAGAATACAAACTATGGCAACCAAAAGGGACCAAACTGCACCCTTTTTTTTTCAAATTATTTTTTTTTCCCCAAGGTTTTTTGTTTTTGGGGGTGCCCAGGGTTGGTTAGGGTTACTTTAACTAGATTACTATCAATTACTTTTGGATTACTCCAATACCACATATGCTAATAAAAGACAAAAGAAACTAAATGTAACGGGTGTAATAATAACTTTTGTTTTATTGAAATTCCTGCTGAAATATATGTATAGTTTTTGGTAAGTACCCTGCAATGATGAGTCCAACAGTGCCACCTGCTGGTATGGGGTGGGGTTTGGTTTTGGCTTCTGACATATGACCGGGAGGCGGGCAGTCTACAGAGAGAGCTGCTAACGAGATCAAAGCCAGCAGAAAAGCTAATGTTGTGACTCATTTCATCTGCAGTAGCTGTAATAAAAACCTCATCATCCAGTCCAGCGTGAATGTGGATCTTTGTTGGGACAAGTACACCGCGGTTACATAAATATGAATAAAATTATGACTCACAACACGTGGTAAGCTTTCTCTTCTGGCTTTGATCTCCGGCAAAACTAACATAAAATGCGACAGAAACAAAAAGAAAATAAATCCAAACAGCTTGCCAACATCATTTATGCCGTTCCATGTATTCCGTTACTCCCCAAGCCTGCACAAAATTTAGTCATTTTATTCATATTTCGTTTCTTTTGTCTTTTATTAGCATATTTGGTATTGGAGTAATCCAAAAGTAATTGAAAGTAATCCAGTTAAAGTAACCCTACCCAACCCTGGGGTTACTCATAGCAGCAAGAGTCTCATGATGTCTCAGTTAAAGATTGAGTATTCATGCTTCTCTTTTTGATGTCATCCAATATTTTCTGTACCACTAGTAGGCGCCAAATTATACATACTATCATGTAAATTTTAACTATAGCCTTATCCTCCTTGTTTTATAACCTTATCTTCCCTGTTCCTTTATCTTCTTGGCTTTTTACCTTACTGTGAATGTGTGAAACTGGAGTGTCATGCCCAATTTCGTTGTCACAATATGTTAACCCATTTTGTAACAATGACAATAAAGGTCTATTCTATTCTATTCTATTAACGATTTTCTTTTTGCATTATAGTAAGATGGGAAGGAATTGCATTGATGTAGAAATTTAAAATCCTAAGTACCCCGTGGAGTGCTTTCAAGTACCCGCAGGGCTCCGGGGTACCTCCATTCTTGAACCATTGGAAAAGAGATTTTCTACAAACGGAGATGATAGTATTTCAAGCATTTTATCATCCCTGTTTTTTAAGCTCGACGTAATACATCTTACCTCTTAGACGATTCCAATACTTTGAACTGGTATATTCCTCACCCACCCCCTGTAAAAGTACACTGAAATTTAAATAGATTGTCGGCATTATTTTACAGCCCATAAAAAGTGACGAGCGTGACACACATTTCCTCATTGTTCGTCGGTCTCGGTCAAAAGAAAGAAAGCAGGTGTTCCCGGCACAGGATCGCACGGTATAATATTATACTACGTATAAGGTATCCGCGACAAGCCTTCGCACGCCTGACCTATAAACTTGTGAACTTTAATGTCGTCCTGAGGCGGCGATACCGAAAATTCCACAGGAGACGTTCACATGTTGAATTCCCTCAAGTATGTACTTAATGTGGGGGTGTTGCATTCCTATCTAACAGGTCTCTCTTGACTCATAAGTTCTGTCCGGGGATTTTGCTATTTCTGGTGAAGGACCTCTAGACTTCTTTAAAATCTGACTCAACAAGTAGAAAAGACGGGTGAAGTCAGATATATGCACGCACTGAAAATCGGGCCCCTTTTTTAAAATCACATGCTGTTAAAGTTGAAGAAAAATGTCATTTTATCCACAGGAAAAAGTGATTAGCTTCCCACCTGAGTGTCGATGTAAATCAGCAAAGACCCGATAACGTGTCCTATTGAATTAGAATTAGAATAGTTTTTATTTCTATCGACAACAACCAATGTTCCCTGTAATTTTCCACGAGAGGCAGAGCGCTCGTCTTGGGATCAAGGGATCCCAGTTCGAATCCCGGCTCGTCCGTGTTACATGTCGAAGTGTCCTTGGGTAAGACACTGAACCCCTAATACCCCCAATAAGCAGGTTAGCGTCTTACATGGCTGCAATACAAGGCCGCTATTGGGAAATGTGAAGCACACTGTAAAGCGCTTTGGGAAGTCATTGACTTGAAAAGCGCTATATAAATGCAGATCATTTCATTTTTGGGGGCTTATTTAGTCGGTTGTAAGATAGAGAACTGTACTTAATCACATTTTTTAAGTGGAAGTACAATGTTGGCAACAAGATTCACTTGATATCATTGGAAATTATTTGAATGCAACACGAACTTTTTCTTTTTTCCGTGTTTTTTTTCTACTTTTTTTTTTAAATTCCTTTAAAAAAAAGTCTCATTGTGTTTATTTTTTCCAAGCTGTTACTTTTTTCTTTTTGGTCTCTATTTACTTTTTTCCTACGTTTATTTTCTTTTCTTTTTTTCTGGGTTTTTTCTAAATTTTTCCTTCTTTTTTTCTCTTCCTTTTGTTTCTTTTTTTCCTCAGCTTTTCACTAATTTTTCATTTTGGTATTTTTTTCTTTTTTGTTCTATTCCCCCCTTCCTTTAAGTCATTTTGTGCATAATTTTACATAATATTTGGTCATGTTGGGATTAAAGAAGCAAAAACAACCCGAAGAGCCGTTTAGGACCCGAAAGAGCTGGTTCCTTTCAGTGAGCTGAGCCGAAGAAGCCGGTTCTCTACCAACTCTACTAACTTTACTCAACTTCGTTCTACTCCGACTAGACTTAAAAATACCGCATTTAGGACACAACGTTGGGGGAACCCGTGTATTTTTACCTTCATGCACTGTAACTTTGACTTAAGTCGCTTCTTAAATAGTAATTTTGAACCCTCATTTTTGTGCGCTGGCTAGATTTTCTTGTGCGCTTAGAATGTGCGAGCAGTGCGCAATTGCGCACGCGCGCAGCTTAGAGGAAACACTGACTACAACGTAATAATGAGGACCACATTTGTATCAAATTCAACAAAACTTTAGCACAGCGAGGATTGAGACTCAGGCTTACCAATGTGTGACCTGGTGGTCTTAACTCATTCAAACTGGATAATGTATGGAAGAGTGCTGTTAGATAGGAAGGTGCCAAACAAAGACAATTACAGTGGAACCTCGGTTTTCAAACGCCTCTCAGTTCGAACAAATCGGAGTCTGACCAAAAATTTCGAGAAATTCTTGCTTCGCTGTTCGGTCAAAAAATCGGAGTTCGAACGCCGGTAATGCGTGCGTGCGTACGCTAGGGTGCGAGCGGCGTACGGGTGTAGATCGCTCTTTTCGTGACCAATTGTTATGAAAAAAGAAAAGTAGTGCGTACAACTATTGCATTTAAGAAAGAAATAATAGCAAAATATGAAGGAGGTGTGAGTGTCTGATCTTGCTAGGGAATACAGCATGGCTTCTGCTGACCACCACAAAGGTAAGAAATCCTATTCATAATTCTTTTCTTTATCCTTTTTTAAAAATTATTTTTACACGTTCATGTTAGCGTAATCTTTCGTACGGAAGATTACAATAACGCGAACGTACGATTAGCCTGGGTTAGCTTTATGTTTACGTTAAACATTCATGGTAAACATTCAGGGTGTTGGAACGGATTAAAACGATTTACATTATTTTTATTGGGAAAAACGATTTCGGTGATCGAACAAATCGGTTTTCGAACAGGGTTCTGGAACGGATTATGGTCGAGAACCGAGGTTCCACCGTAGAAGCAACCTTCAATTCGACTAATATCTTAGGGGCCTCATCTAACAGACTCTCATTTTTTTTCTCCATCTTATCATAATTTTGCAAAGGCCTGCAACCCACTGAAAATGGTCTGCAAGCCACTTTTGGGACCTAACCCACCAGTTGCGAAACTCACCTTAAAGAAAGCGTTAAAACTGATGGTGAAATACTGGATTGTGTGAAGACTGTCGGAAAGAAGATTTAGAGTGTGTAACAATAGAAATCAGAATTCAGGTGGTACAAAATGCAGTGGGAGAGAATGAAGGGGCTGAAAAGGGTGGGCGGATTGATTTTAAATATTAATATTATTACTTGGATGTGATCGATACTATTGTCCTGAGATCTATACTTCGCTCCTCCTCCAATTTCCTCAAGGTGCTGCTTCTCTTTTTGGATGCCACAGCCCTTTGATAACTCTTAGTTGATGCCTGATGAGGTGACTGACAGGCACACTTTTGGCACCTCTCCCTACATGGCTAGCTGCTGCATCCTGCCTGCCAGGCAGAGGAGAAGGCAAAATCAATGCACCCATCCTTGCCAGAAGCTAAAATGAGAGGCATAGATGAAGTGCATAGCGGTGTGGAGAATCCCCCCCCCCCCACCAACTACGAAAAGGGAAATGCCGGGTTTAATTTGTGTTCTAAAGTGGTCTGCTACTGTGGCAACACCAGATTTACATTAACACATGTGAAATAAACAAAAACCTGTAAATCCGTGGTCTCTATGGCAACAGTCGATGAGGGACAATTGGCACTTTTTTGCATTACTGACTTTATTTTCAGATATTGTACAATGGAAGATATTTTAGTTGTCTTTTTGATATCGTTGTAGAGTTTTTGTCGTTTCGTCACATTGATTTTTAGGGTTGGCTCTTGTCTTTGGTTCTGAAAGAGTTGTCATAGAAATGTTCCTATTTTTTATATTGTTAAAAGTTTGTTCGGGTTCCAATATTCATTTCCAAGCAAAAGGTATCAATTGATACTACCTTCTGTTTACTTGGATCGGATTGGTCCCCAAATTCCCAGTATCACCCTTCCTTATAAGTAGGGTTACTTTAACTCGATTACTTTCAATTACTTTTGGATTACTCCAATACCAAATATGCTAATAAAAGACAAAATAAACTAAATATGAATAAAAATATGACTCACAACACGTGGTAAGCTTTCCCTCCTGGTTTTGATCTCTTTGATCTCCGGCAAAACTAACATAAAATGCGACAGAAACAAAATGAAAATAAATCCAAACAGCTTGCCAACATCATTTTTGCCGTTCCACGTATTCCGTTACTCCCAAAGCCTGCACAAAATTTAGTCATTTTATTCATATTTAGTTTCTTTTGTCTTTTATTAGCATATTTGGTATTGGAGTAATCCAAAAGTCATTGAAAGTAATCCAGTTAAAGTAACCCTACCCAACCCTGCTTATAAGACGAAATAAAGGAAATATCATCGAAAGAATTGTTAGACTTGAATAACAGGCCTCAAAAAGGTTACTTTTACAATTTTTGAGGAGTACGGGACTTTTGAATATAATTAGAGGAGTGGAATATTGAGAAAAATCCGTGGGAACGTACCAAAGTGATGGATGCCAAC